>NC_050485.2:4544408-4677347 GCF_012460135.2 Molothrus ater | reverse complement strand
CCTGCTTTGCACTGCAAAATTAAGGAAAAGAAAGAAAAAAAATTAACCTTTGTAGGATTTAAGGCAATGAGCTACCTTGTATTTGCAATTCCTTGGCAAAGAGAGGCTTTTTAGTTCCATTTAACACCAGAATTCATTGATTATTTGCTAGCAGGAATTTCTGTGTACTACATGGTTTTACACTCCTCAAGGATCAGGTGTCCTAAGCTCTGAGTACTCCAGAGCTGCACATCTGCTCTCCAGCTGTGAGCAGGTGCATTTTGAGGTAATTAGTCTGCAGCCCACCTGGGACCTGCCAGCTGAAATGCAAAAGGGCTGTTAGCATTCTGAAAGATTTAGCTGCACTTTCCCATTCTTTTTAAAAGGCACAGTTTGGACTATCTCCCCTTGCAAATACTCAAAAATTCTTGTCTTACATATATTTTTATTTCCTGAGGCCTTTTTTCTTCCCTGGATTTCTCCTGGCTGAGGAAGCATTTCCAAACCCACCGCTTTGAATTCTGACTGACAAAAAACCGAGTCTGCCCCAAGACCACAAATTTGGGAATTATCAGCACCTTGATTCTGGCACCATTCTGTAAATCCCAGTCAAATTCCAGCAGAATTTCTTCCCACAATTGGGATGTGGTAAGCTGTTCAACCTGTGGGTGATTCAGAGCGAGCCCTTTGCTGGAGCTGTGTGATTGGAAGGATGTGTGTGGTGTGAGCAGCTTGGCAACACACCTTTGGAATCATCCCTCAAAGGCACCTGGCTGCATGTTCTCTGCTCAGGAGGGAGGAAGTCATGGTTAATCCCATGGGAATGTCACCTCTGCACTCCTCTTTACACCTGTGTTTCTCCTCTTCCCAGCACACCTGGATTCTGCTGCCTCTCAGAGACAACCCTTGGAGTTCTTTGCTGGGGAAAATCATCCCCAGGGATGGTGGGGAGGAGAACAGAGGGTTATAAAAGGATCCAAATCCACTGGAGAGTGTCTGAAGGAGGGACACAGGGATGGGGAAGGGTCTGGAAGGGCCATACAAGAGTGGCTGAGGGTGATGCCTCAGGTTTTAGCTTTTATATTTTTCAGACTCTGTGCTGCTTTGGTGTGTGGGTCTGGGCTTCACATTAGGGATGGTGAGCTCTGTGCACAGAGCAGGGAGACAAAACAATTCCTGCTCCAGCTGGGGACCAAGGACAAATGATCCAAATTTCAGGCCCAAGAGCACAAACAACGTGGGCTGGAGAGAGAAAAACAAGGATGGGACTGCATGGGCTAAAGCTGTAATTGGACAATGAACTCCAAGATGCAAATGGAGCAGAACTGATCACAGTGACAGACCCCGTGACCAGGTGTCCATTTTGTGCCCATTTTGGTTCCCTTGGGTGCAGCCCTGGCTGGGCTCTTGTGCTGCCCAAGGTGGATCCATGGAAACCTTTTAATAAATCCCTGCTTTATTCTTTAGCTGTGTTTGGCCTCTGTTCTAGGCAGCCTTCAAAGGCATCAAGGGCACCGGGATTGTTCACTGGAGGAGACTGAGGGCAGAGCTCACCAGGGGCTGCAGCTCCATCTCTGCTCTCTGGGACAGGGACAGACCCAGGGAATGGCTGGAGCTGTGCCAGGGGAGGTTTGGGTTGGATTTCAGGGCAAGGTTCTTCCCCCAGAGGGTGCTGGCACTTCCAGGCTCCCCAAGCAATGGGCACGGCCCCGAGGCTGCCAGAGCTCCAGGAGAGCTTGGACACTCCAGGGATGCCCAGGGTGGGATTGTTGGGGTGTCTGGGCAGGGACAAGAGCTAAAAATGCTTACAGATCCCTCCCAGCTCAGGATATTCCATGATTCTGTGACCTGCTTGTGGCTGAAGCTCTGAGCTGGCTGCTCCCAGGGCAGGCTGAGCTGTTCATCCTGCCCTCTTGCCTTGCAGGCCTGTGCTTGAAGGAGAACTGATTCACCAGAAACCTCTGCTCCCATGGCCCTGCTTCCCAAGCAGCTGTGCCTTGTGGGGTGCCCCACATTCAGGAATTCAGATTAGGAAGAGGTAAATGAAGGTTAAACAGGTGAGTCATGGTGGGCTGGAGAATCAAAGAATAATCTCCTCCCGAGTCGTAGGTGGGGGAAATTCTTGCAACATCTGAGTTGCAGAGGGCTGGAGACTTTCCTGGACCTTTCCCAACATTCACCTCTCTATTAAAAACTTCCTGTTCCTCCTTATCCTGCTCCTGCAGAATGAGGGATCTGTGGGTTTTAGGGTGAATGAGGGTTCCTGGTTTATTACTTTGAGGGTGGGTATCATGTGTGTCCTCTGTCCAGCCCTTCTCCAGGTAACCTGGAATGGATGAATCCATGGTATGGATCCAGTGTTATTCCAGGTGGAGCAGCTCTCTGCACTCTCTCCACGTGGTTCTTACCTCCAGGAAATGTGTTGTGCAATGCAGGATCCTGCACTCTGGATGAGACCTCCTGGATATACAAATCAAATTACCTGGTAGAGCACCGCCTTTTCCAGCTGAAAGTTGAGCTGTTCTGCTCAGAAATGATACAAAAGGGCTGCTTCTATCACATTTTTTAAAAGAAATTAGGAAAAAAAAGTATTTGAGGTGGGTTATTGTCATTTTTATTTCAAACAACTTCACATAAAATCTCTTTCTCCTTTCTGAGGAGGTTTTATGTTGTGCCAGTTCTGATGGTACCTGAGTGATTCCTTGGGTGTAGAATCACAGGATAGGGAATGGTTTGGACTGGAAAGGAACTTCAAGCTCTTTCAGCTCCCACCCTCTGCCACCTTCCACTATCCCAGGGTGTCCTGGTGTCCCTGACCATGGCAGGGTTGGAACAGGATGAGCTTTAAGGTCTTTTCCATCCCAAACCTGTTGGTATTCCGTCATCTTCCAGTGCATTTATAAATATCCAAGAACAAACCCTCTGTCATATTTCTTTCCAATAACCAAACATAAATTTAATAATGTTGTTTAATGAAAAATAAAGCAATTTAGAAGCTTTTATTGAAATAACTTTCAGCAGCATGGTGAAAACTCTTCCTGCCTGGTCCTGGGTGTGTGCATAGGTGCTGATGATTCAGGTGAAGGCTTATAAAAATGGACAAATAATTGCTCAATTTACTTAATATTGAGATTTATAGGACAGTGAATTAATCTCTTAGGAGGAAAAGAAGTCCAAGCTGTGGTTTTGATGGCCCTCAGGCCATCATTTCTCAACTGGAAAACTGAGGCTCATGCCAGAAAGCCTTGGGATGAAAAACAAGGAGCGGCCTGAGCAAGGTTTGGAAAGGGAAACTGAGCTGTGAAATGGCTGTGGTTGGGAAAATGAGCCATGAGCTCTGTGGAAAAGGCTGGACTGCTCCAGGGACCAGGATCTCAGCCTCACAAATGCCCTGGGGAGAGGAGGAAGGTGAAACTGGGAAGTGGGAAGGAGGGGTTTGTTGTGTCGTGTTTTGGGATTAGTGGGTTGGGATTCATGGAGCAACCCCATCCCTGCTGCCTTTCATCCAACAGCTGCCTCCAGGCAGGTGAGGTGTCCCAGCTGCAGGGAATGACTGAGGAAAGAGGAAATTTGGGAGGAGGGAATGGATCCCTTGCCTGTGGAAGCCCTGGAGAGAATGGAGTCTGCCTCCTTAGTCCTCTCCTGAATTCCCGCCCCACTGCTGCCCTTCCCAAGGCAGGGAGGATGTTCCTGAGCCCTCCTCCCCAGAGCAGCAAAAATCAGTTCCTATGAAAGCTCAGGACTGCTTCTGCTGAAAAAAACCTCACCTTTATCTGTCACTGATCAGCTGTGGTGATACTGTGGGAGATTCTGGATCTCTTCAAGCTCCCTGAGCCCTCAGGAGAACTGTCTGGGAATTTGACTCTAAATTTGACTTCTCCCTTTAGCTCTAGGAAATAAATAAATAAAAATAATTAAAATTTTTAAAAAATTTAAAAAGGTAGTAGAAAGAGAGCAGATTTAGATGAGATATTGGGAATTAGGAATTGTTCCCTGGCAGGGTGGGCAGGCCCTGGATCCCTGGCAGTGTCCAAGGCCAGGTTGGACTTTGGAGCTTGGATCATCCTGGGATAGTGGAAGGTGTCCCTGCCCATGGCAGGGAATGGAATTTTGGAGCTTTAAGGTCCTTTCCCACCCAAATCATTCCATTATTCTATAGAATACAATGGGAATAGTTTACTGTAGCAGCAGCCTGAAGATATAGAACACACAAAATCTTCCTGTAATTTTACACATGGATTTGAGAGAGGATTGTTAAGGGATCTGACAGACATTTTCTGATTTTTTGAAGGATTTCCTACGCTCCAAATAAGCTACAGTCAATATTTCAGTCAGGTTTTATACAAACCCAGGGTTTAGTGAGGCAGCTGCTCTGTAATTGTTTGTAAATGTGGCAGTAAATGAAGGCAATCAACAGCCAACCCATGGCTCCATGCCATTGGAAAAAGAGTGAGTTGGTGATGTAGCAATAAAAATGTCATTCTTGGGACTAATTATGTATATAAAATTGTTTGGGCCTTCATCAAATATGTGCCCATAGTGGACATTGGCAGTATTATCTTAAAAGAAAAATATGTCTCCAAATTGTACTGGAAAATGAGATTTTTTTTACAAGAAGCCTTAAAAGAGAACTTGGGATATTTCTACTGCTGAATTTCATCTATTTTCTTCATGTTGATCATAAAGTTTTGATTTCTTGCCTCCAGATATCCAGGTTTTGCCACCAGACAAAAAACTCGAGTCATCAAAAATGGCTTGAGTCATCACAAACACAACTCAAGTCAAAACTGCCAAAAAACTCAAGTCATCAAAAATATCCTTTGTTCCAATTTCTGTGTTTTCTCCTCATCTCCAACATGTTGTAACTGTGCATTTAATGTGCAAGTAGGTGTATTCCTACTGCTGTCCCAGTAAGGAACAGCAGTAAAAAAGGAAAAAGGGATGGAGCTCTCCAACCCCTTATCCCTTTTTCCAAGCCAGCTGCTCCTCAGTGAGCACATTCATAGCAAGGGAAATGTGTGAGCTCTCCCTGCTTTTGAATTTGAATTGGATCAGGAACCAAACATTTCCAGTAGCATTTCATCTGAAATAATTAAAAGAATCATTTCTATGTCTTGTTGAAAGATACCAGGAATCTCATTTAAATCCAGTTCCAGGATGATGCCCGCTTTTTTGTACCCTGCTTTTCTGGTGCAGAAGCTGGGGAAATTCTGAATTTCTCCTTGCCTTCCCCTTTCTCTATTTTACTTTTTTTCTGACCCTGTCCTAGAAGGTAACAGTGTAGAGAACCACATGAAAATCCTATTGATTCTGGTGAAACCCTTGAATTATCCCAGTGCTGGCACTTTTATTGGTAAAAGATAAATCCTAATACATAAAGCTGGAGCTCAGGAGTGCTCAAGACAGAAGGAGGCCCCTGAACACACAATATTTTGCCCTGTAGGGCTGTGTGTCATCTTTGCAGAGCAGATTAGAGCTGCTGAGTTGTGTCCTGAGATCCTCATGGGACTGTCAAGTGAATTTTTTACGTCTTTACATCACCCCTGTGGAAAAGAAATGTCCAAGTAAGAAGTAGAGAAGGGAGGAGGTGCCTCCTTCTAAAGTTATCTCCAGCAACAATGCAAATTGGTGGGGGTTTGGGAAAAAATGCCAGTGGGTAGGAGAGTAGGGAATGGTGGGAAAGGTGACAGCAGGACACTGTACCCTGCCCACAGTGGACAACTGGGAGTGGCTGGCACTGGGGAAGGAGGTGAAATAACTGAAAATTTACCAAATCATTGAACTCTTTAATTATTTATTAATAATAAAGCCAGCTTGATCAAGGGCTGGTGTAATCCCATTGTCTCACAGGGAAGTTTGGCCATTCTGGACCCAAGGGAAACTTTCCTGGAACTGCTTCCCAGCTTCCAGAGCTCACTTCCAGCATGGTGGGGCTGTTAAATTTCAGCTGGAGAGGGTGGGGAGGTAATTTTTTTTAATATTTTCTCTTTTTTTTCCTCAAAACTGGAGTTTGTTTGTGGAAACTCAAATTCTGTGAGGAAACAGCCACTCCTGGAGTATCAATCTCTGCATTCCCAACTGAGCTGCCAACCTCAGCATGGTGGGTTTAGGGGGCAGTCATGGAATATCCTGAGTTGGGATCCATCAGGATCATGGATCCAGCTCCTGGCCCTGCACAGACACCCCAATAATCCCACCCTGGGCATCCTTGGGAATTTATCCAAATAATTCTGGAGCTCTGGCAGCCTCAGGGCCATGAGGCAGAGCCCTCTGGGGGAAGAACCTTTCCCTGATCTCCAACCTTTTGCTGCATATGCAGAAATAGTGAGGGAAAGGGCCAAAATTCAAGTGCTGAGGGGTTTTGAGTGTTTTCAGCCTGTGGATAGAAAGCAAAGCTTGCTCTTGGAAAAATCTGCCTGCTGAGGGTAGTGGTTGTAGTCCAGCAGTGCAGTCTCCTCATGCCAAACAAAATAAAAACTCTGGGACAAGCTGGTGTTTAATAATTCCTGGGTACAGAGCCACTACTCCAAAATGAGCACCTGATACAGTTTTGAGATGTGGAACCAGAGAATGAGAAGCCTTCTAGGAAATTTGTGCCTTTTTTGGTTGTTTGTAGCTTTTGTTGGCTGAGGAGGGGATGGACAGGACTGACAGAGCAACACAAATGAACCCAGCTCAAAAAAAATGAATTATTTTGGCCCTCTAAATGTGCAGAGGTAAAGGATTTAGGAGGATGGAGTTGCATGTTTTGATCCTCCTTGTCACCTCTTCCTGAGCTGCTTCTGATCTCAGGCACCAAGTCTGGATGGGGAGTGTGAAGCAGCTCATCAGAGGGGGTGAAAAGGCTGGCTCTGGAGAGAGGGACAAGCAGCAGGACAGACAGGTGACAGTGAGGGGCAATCAAAGGGAAAAAGGTGTGAGAGACAGAAAAGTGGGGTGGGAAGGGCAGTTAAAATGGGCACAGTCATCAGGGGCTCCTGAGAGAAAAGCTGAGCCAGGTAGAAATCCTTGTGGGAGATGTTATTTTGGCTTCCAGCTGTTGCCACTGGTAAATACCCAGAGCAGGCAGAGAAATGAAACAAATCCTCCATTGGCTGTGGGTTCTCCTGCAAATGTGAGCACCTCTGGGGAGAGGGGACTGTTGGATGTGTGAGACAAATGGGATAGAATCCCAGACTGCTTTGGGTGGGAAGGGACCTTAAATCCCACCCAGTGCCACCCCTGCCATGGCAGGGACACCTTCCACTGTCCCAGGCTGCTCCAGCCTGGCCTTGGGCACTGCCAGGGATCCAGGGGCAGCCCCAGCTGCTCTGGGCACCCTGTGCCAGGGCCTGCCCACCCTGCCAGGGAACAATTCCTCATTCCCAATATCCCATCCAGCCCTGCCCTCTGGCACTGGGAAGCCATCCTCCTTGTCACTCCATCACTTCTAAAGGATCTCTCTCCATGTTTCTTGCAGCTCCTTCAGGCCCCAGTTTGGTGACCCCAGAGCTTCTCCTCTCCAGGTGAGCAGCCCCAGCTGTGCCAGCCTTTCCTCCCAGCAGAGCTGCTCCATCCCTCTGCCCATCCTGGTGCCTGCCCTGGGCTCTCTGCAGCAGCTCCAGGTCCCTCCTGTGCTGGCCCCAGGGCTGGGGCAGCTCTGCAGGTGGGGTCTCACCTGAGCCCAGGGGCACAGGGACAGAATCCCCCCCTGCCCTGCTGTCTCAGAGGTGACAGAAAACACCTCTCAATTTGCTACTCAGACCCACTCCTGTTTCCCACCTTCATTTGTGTGATAAAGCAGTGGGATGCTCATGCAAGAATCAGAGGCTGCCTTGGCAAACTCTGCAGTCCTGGACATGCAACAGCAAAACTGACAGAGGCTATACCTAAGAATCCAGTGTTCCTAGACCTATTATTTTTATATCTCCCATCGTTTCTGACTTGGCAAAGCTACTTTGGTCCAGGGAAGCTTCCTTGGCAGGGGCAGATCAGAGCATCAAAATGTGGACTTGGAGCTTGCCAGGCCAGTGAGATTTGGAAGAGAGGGATTTGTTTGCACCCTGGTCCCCTTTGAGTGCTTACAGGCTCCAGGATTGATCCAGCACCTTTGGAGAGCCCTGCATTAATGGACATTTGCTTCAGAACCAGATCAGAGCATTCAGGATTCAACAGCTACACTTGGAGCCTGCCAGGTCAGTGAGATTTGGGAGCCAGGACCTTGTTTGCACCCAGGTCCCTTTTGGGCACTGTCAGGATTGATCCAGCACCTTTGGAGAGCCCTGCATTGACAGAAACTCATTTTTGACCACAAACACCAACTTAATGTAATAATCCTTCATTTCTAAAACAGGTATCTCTGCTTCAGTACCTTTGACAGCAGAAAATTGAGGGTTTGTTGTTTTTTTCCTTGTGTTTTTTGTTGTTGTTGTTGTTGTTTCTCTGCTGTGTTTTTGACTAGGCCTCCACTAATTAAACAGTAATTTAGCTGCTTACACTTTGAAGTTTCATTCACTACCTGTCCTGTGTTAAGTCAACAAAAGGCAACATCTAAGGCAGCGAGGCTCAGGCCATCACTTTTTTTTTTTTTTTTTTTTTTTTTGGCTGCCTAATTAAGCATAATTACTTTATTTTGTGCAGGGCTTCATACTTGTCCCGTTGCCTTGTAATAATTGCAGCTGCCTGGATGCTGTGGGGGGACTGTTTGACGCCAGAGAGGAGACGTTCCTGCTGTCCTTCCTTGGAGCAGCCTGCAAGCCCAAAGCACAGAGCCAGCATTTCCCTACCCACTCATTAGCTGCCCTAGAGGAGAAGCAGCACAGAAGGCGCTGCTTTTATAGGGCCAGGATGTGTAAAGGGGCTCTCTGCTGTTCCTAAAAATAGCCTGTGCTGTTGGGGACAAGCTGGGATTAGCCACAGAGGGAATCCTGCATGCTTAAAGGAGTGACCTTCCCGTGGCACAGCAGCTTTGCATCCGCTCCTTTTTTTTTTTTGGTGGTTTTTTTTGGTTTGTTTTTTTTTTATTTCTGTAATTATGACAGATCAAAAGCAGCGCGCTGCCACTCGTTATCTCTCGAGGGGGATTTGAAGAATTACTGTCCTCTTGACAAGCAAAATACTCCTGCTGCTTCTATTTGGGAGAGATCAAGCAGGAAGCCCCAACCCTCCCCAAGCAAAAAAAAATAAAAAATAACAATCACCTGCATTTCATTTTTTCCCTCCTCGTGCTTTAGGAAAAGGTTGTTGCTGCAGGAGAAGTAAATGAGTGCCCAGCTTGGTTAATGAGCTCAGGGAGAGCTCCCTGACCCACAGAACAGCCTGAATTTGGAGCCAGGCTTTAACGATTAATCATATGGGAAATGTAGGCTCAGTAGCACTAATAACAGGGGTGGCTTTGGCTCTGTGCTGGCCGGGGACACGGGAGCATCCTCGGAGCCCTCCCTCTCCTCAGTGGTGCCAGCAGGTCTACACAGAGCAGTTAAAGCTAATGGCAGATCTAAACTCCAGCTTAAAGAGGAAGGGGGGAAAGAGAACAAAAAAAAAAAAAACACAACAAAAAGCTCAACAACTTCTGGCTTTCTACAGGCCAGATAATTTGTGGAGTGTTTGGAGGAACATCACAAAGAATACAAATGGAAAAACAATTAATCAAATTAATGGAAAAAAGGGATGAGGCTGGGTCTTTGCAGGAGCAATGCCATAGGAGCATTTGGGTCCCAACAGGAAGCAGGAGCTCAGTCAGAGCTGGTTTGATATCAAATGGCTTTGGGTGTGAGGGAAGACTGAATTTTTATGGCAGTTTTGTGAGGGGAAGGGAGGTAAAAATCAGGTATTAGCTGCAAGGGGTTGGTTTGGTGGTGGTGTTGTTTGTTGGGGGATTTAAACACTTAAAAAAATCTGATTGCTGCTCCATATTGTTCTGATTTAAACACCTTTGGCTGGCCATGCCTGAATTACAAAGATAATTCTTTGTCTCTGCCTGTGCTTGGCATCCAGCCCTCTAAGTTTGTCCTGTCGGTGACAGAGTTCACGTGTCACTGGCAGAGAGCAGGGAGACAGTGGGAAAATGTTTGCTTTTTCCTATGGAACAGGATTTCAGGCTGCTTAAGGAATGTAATATTCAGTATATTCAGCTGACCCACCTTGTGTTTGGGACCCCATGAGCAGAGTGTTTGGATGAGGGCTGAGAATGAAAACGTTCATCTCCACCATGAAAAGCATCTCAGTTTTACCCCAGCACCTAAGCTAAACCACATAAATAAATAATTCCTAAATTATTCATAAATTATTCATAAATACACAAATTCCTTTTTTTGTTTTACTTTTATCCTACATTTCCACCCTCTTAGAGTCCTGTTTGCCATCTCACGATGGCACAAGCTTGGCAAGCAGGGAGCCTGTGGGTCTGTGCTTGATTTCAGGCACAGGGGCACCATTAATGATTAACTTCCCTCACTGAATATCAATTTAAATCAGGTCCATTTGAGCTTTGCAAGCACAGAGCCCTTGGAGTCAGGCTTACATCACCAGGTTCATTTAGGTTTGAGCTGAACACGGTTGTGGTGGCAGAGCTTCAGGGGGATGCTCTGCAGCATCCTTTGGAGAGCCAACTAAATTTATATTTATATGCAAATATAAACATTTACAATATTTTAGAGAGAGAGGAACTCTGGACAGGGGCCTGGAGCCAAGGGGGAATGGCTTCCCATGGATAGAGGGCAGGGTTAGGTCAGATATCAGAAGAAGAAGAAATTCTCCCCCGTGAGAGTGCTGAGGTGCCTGGAATTTTGTTTCCCTTACACTTTCCTTTTTTTTTTTTTTTTTTTTTTTTTTCCATAGATCGATGTTGAACTTGATCTGACACCTCAGTGTCCAGGTTTTCCACCTCAGAGAGACCTTCAACAGTTCTCAAGGAGGTGAGAAAGTTGGCAGCCTGGTCAGGAGAAGGGAAGGGTGTGTGGAGACCTCAGAGCTCCTTCCAGGGCCTGAAGGGACACAGGGGAGCTGGAGAGGGACCCTGTAACAGGGACTGGAGGGACAGGACAATGGGGAATGGGTTCAGATTGACAGAGGGCAGGGCTGGATGGGATATTGGGAATGAGGAATTGTTCCCTGGCAGGGTGGGCAGGCCCTGGCACAGGGTGCCCAGAGCAGCTGGGGCTGCCCCTGCATCCCTGGCAGTGCCCAAGGCCAGGCTGGACACTGGGGCTGGGAGCAGCCTGGGACAGTGGAAGGTGTCCCTGCCATGGCAGGGGTGGAATGGATGAGATGGGATGGGATGGGATGGGATGGGATGGGATGGGATGGGATGGGATGGGATGGGATGGGATGGGATGGGATGGGATGGGATGAACTTCCAGGTCCCTTCCACCCCAAACCCTTCCATGACTGTGTGATATCAGCCCTTGCTATCTTAACTTGCTATTATCAGACGTTCCCATCTCCCTGCTCAGGGCTGTCAAATAAGGTTAATTAGTCAAATATAATTGGGCCAAGTCCATTTGCACACCCCAACTCTTTGTTAGATGTTCCTAGCTGGGTGCAGGGCCTGTTTGCCCACACACACATATCTTGGTTTGTCACCTACCTCTACATTTGAAGCAGCTGTTTGGGCCCGGTGTGACACCTGTGAGGCCCTAAGAAATCTCCCCAGCAGCTCTGACCCCATGACTCCCCAAGAGATCCCAATGGATCTGGGAGAAGAATTCCCATCCCCTTCCCCCTGTGGATTTCTCTGTGTGAACAAGACCCATCTGCGTCCACAAAACCCAACAGGGCTCAGCTTGGACATCAAAAATGCACCCCCCAAATGCTCCCAGCCCCTGTGTCCTGTTCTCAGCAGCTGGGATTGATGGGCTGCTCCCCAGGAAAACAACAAAGGGCTGAGCTGGGCCTTTAACAAATTGCCAGGGGCAGGAGGGGAGGGAGGAGAAGGGAAGGAGAAGGATGGTGCCTTTAAATGAGGAGGGGAAAAGGAAAAGACAATGCTGGAAGGATTTTAATTGCACAAGTGCAGGGGCCAGCAAGAAAATCCATCCTACTGGAGCCCCACAAATGGCTGAAGAGCACAGAATTGCAATTTGGAACCATTTCCAGAACACCTGAACAATACCAAAGGGATTCCAGCCCCTCAGAGCAAGGGTAATTTGGGGTTTTTTCAGTCTTCTTGTAGTACACCCCAGATCAGCGTTGTCACCTCAGTTTCAAAAGGGGAACTACATGTTCTGGAAAATGGGGATTTAAAAGTAGATTTTCTTTCTGCAGCCAGCTCTAGGCAAGGTCCCCCTGTCAAATAAACCCTAGTCCAGGCTTAGCTGAGACTTTGATAAACTCAGCTCTCTGGATGAGCCAGTGGGGTGTGTGTGGGGGCAAGTTAAGTCTCACATTTTTTCAGTTCCTTCAGGGAAGCCCCATGTGTGTCCAGATCGCAGTTCATGCAGTTTTCAAATAAGAATTTGGCAACTAAAGGGGCTGTGGGGTGAGAGGGAAGATATTCACATGGGGAGCAATTCATTAAAGATTTGAAAAACTGAGCAGGAGCGAGTGTGCAGCCTTTGGAAAGGAGAGATGTCACCAAAATGTTGTTAAAGGATTGAGCAAGGATTCAATACACTGAGAAATAAGTGGGAGATCCACAGGGTGGAAAAGTTTGTTGATGATATCAAGTTTAATCCCCCAAGTTTTTTTTTAGGGGGATACAGTTGAGGGGTAGCTACCCTTGGATGCAAATGGGCATTGAGAGTGAAGGACACCCGTGGGGAGACACAAAAATCAGCAAATTGGAGGTAGAGGAGAGGCTGGGGGAAAGGAATGCCAGATCTCAGCCTGGCAAAACACTCAGGAGGATCCAATAGATCTGTATGGAAAAAGGAGTGGTTGGTAGGGTCAGATGGGATCTTGGGAATGAGGAATTGTTCCCTGGCAGGGTGGGCAGGCCCTGGCACAGGGTGCCCAGAGCAGCTGGGGCTGCCCCTGGATCCCTGGCAGTGCCCAAGGCCAGGCTGGACACTGGGGCTGGGAGCAGCCTGGGACAGTGCAAGGTGTCCCATGGCACAGGATGAGCTTTAGGGTCCCTTCCCACCCAAACCATTCTGGGATTCTCTGACCACAGACCAATTCTTCAATACCATTACAAATATTTTTTTTTTCCTTTTCCCCTTTTTGACCAGCCATCCAAGCTGTGATCCAGGTCTCCACATCTGCTTGTGTTGTGTCTGCCAACATCTCTGCTGGCACTGCAGAGTGGAAGGGCTCCCAAGGCAACAGCTGGAAGGTCTGCAAGTGTTTTAAGGTTCTGTGCACACTTAAAAAACCCATTAGCTGAATGGGTATTTGCTGCAGAATATGAATTTTGGAGCAGTTGCAGGAGAAAGTGCTTAATATTGACTTTGCTTGCCTTTAAATTTGACTTAGAAGGATGTACTGCTGTGGCTTTGTGTTTTCGAATCCAACTCCAAAAATACCTCACAGACACTTTCAGATACTTCCCTTATAATTGTAATGTCTCTGTTGGCAACTGGGCTGCATTATAAAGATAAATTGTGGCTGTGCTGAAGATACTTGTTCCACAAAAAAAATATCCTCATTAAAGCCAGATTTGATATTAATAACTGTGTGTTCTTGTGGAAAACTGAAATTGCTTTTATTGGAAAAGCTGAAGTAAATGAAATAACATATAGTGGGTTTTTTTGGTTTTTGGGTTTTTTTTTGCTTGTACATTCCATCTTCCTTCTCTATAGGGACAAGAAATAACCCAAACATGAGAGGGATTCCAGCTGTCAGGGTGCTTCTGTTTTCTTGAAGCTTTCAAATAATTAAATGTTGCTCTCCATGGAAAGGGTGCTCAGGCCTTGTCAGGCGCTGCCCAGGGAGCTTTGCAGTGCCCAGCCCTGCAGGTGTCCCAGCAAGGGCTGGAGGTGGCACTCAGGGCTCTGGGCTGGGCACAAGGTGGGCACTGGGCACAGCTGGCACTCCATGGGCTGGCAGGGATTTTCCAGCCTCAGTGAGTCTGTGATGTAAAAAACTGAGGGAATCCTTTCAAATCCAGGCAAAAGTTGCTGTAAAAGTGGGGTGAGAACAGGCCAGGTTTCCTCTTGGGCAAACATTTCATTGCCAGTCTGAATATTCCACATGGGAACAAACCCAGTGTCTTCATGAGCTGCCATCAGTCCCTGGCTCACTGTGTCTGTCCATGGAGCTGATCCAGCGTGGAACACATGTGGATTCTCCTTGTTCACACCCATTCCATGGTCTGTGCTCCTCTGGATCCATCCCTCTTTGCTGAACTGTCACCCTCACTCTGCTGATTCCTCTCTTGCATTGCAGTTTCTTGGGTCATCCTACATCTTTTCTTTTTTTGCTTTCATGGTGTCCCTTGGGCTCTCTGTGCCTCAGACACATCCATCTGTAATTTAATTGCTCAAATTCTTCTTCCACCCCTGTTTTCCAGTGCAATCTTTGAGGGTTTTGATGGGTTTGCACTTTGTCTGTGGCACAGGGCCTGACTCATGTGAATCCTGCATTCCCAATCCCTTCTCCCCTGATGTCCTGGAACTGTACAATCCCAGAATGGTTTGGGTTGAAAAGGACCCTAAATCTCAGCCAGTGCCACCCCTGCAGGGACACCTTCCACTGTCCCAGGCTGCTCCAAACCCTGTCTAGCCTGGCCTTGGGCACTGCCAGGGATGAGGACAACAAAGCTGTGCTGGTGGCTGGCCTGGCCTCAGTGATTTATTGCAGAACATTTATAAAATATGCCCCATTTTATAAATAATGGACGAGGGACAGAGAAAACCTTCTGCAAGCTGAGTCAGAACAGAAGGAAGGTCCTTCACTGCTCCATGGTTTTGCTGTTGGCTTCTCATTCCCACTCATCCCCGGAACACCGAGGTGTGAGTGTGTGGATGGCCAATATCTCTGTCATAGATAACATGGCTGATTAACCATGGCTGATTAACCATGGCTAATTAAGCAGAGCTAATTAAGCTTGGCCATGCTTTGGTGCCTGGGCAGCCTCTGGGGACACTCAGCAGTGCCATTGCTGGGCTGGGAGGGCAGCAGGAGCGGGACTGTCCCTGTCCCTGTCCCTGTCCCTGTCCCTGTCCCTGCCCTGCTGTTGGAGCTCCCTGCACCTCTCCAGACACTCAGACTCCTCGGAGCACTTTCACAATCATCTCTTGGCTCCTCAATTACCACTTCCTCCTCCTCCTCCCCCGCCTCTCCCTCCTGTTTGACCTTCTGGTCATTCCTCCGGCGCTGGATGCGGAGCAGGAGCTCCCCCAGCCCTCCAATTAAAGGTAGCAGAGTGTGGCACACCAGAGTTACCTAACGAGCCTCTGAACCCCCTCCACCTCTCCTTCATCTCCTTTTGGACCCATTTTTGCATCCCAGTTTTCTGTAGGCTGCCGTGAGCTCCCTGACACAGCAATTCCTTTGCTTTTTTGGTTGCCTTAGGCACAGACTGAACCCCCAGGTTTGCATCTTGCGCTGGGATATTTTTATTTTTTATTTTGTCCCAAAGACCACTGGATGGAACGATCAGCAATCAAAGAATAGGCAGTTATCACTCTTGCAAACTTTCCTGGGCCTCAGTAATTAACCCAACAAATTAGTTAAAGGCTCCAATGCGGAAGGAGATTGCTAGACTGTGGTCAAGACACACATTTAAGGATTTTTCCCTTAAGCTGCTTTTCTGGGGGAAGCTTTGATAAAGGCCATATGATCTCAATTATCATTAACTCCGTGTGGTTTCGCTGCGTTTGGAGCTCTCAGACGTCAGCAGACAGGAGCCCTGTGTTCAGGCTTTAATGTAGGACTGGTATTTATGTAATTCCCCTTTGCATTTGTCAGCTGACAGCTGAAAGGGAAGATTTCAGACAATTTATAGGCTCAGCCTGTGGCCCGTTGTGCTGAGTGACACTTCCTCCACGGAGCTGATGTGACAGAGAGCTGCTCCAACATATTTGAAATGCCAGCTTCAAAAAACCCCAAACATTTCCATTTTCCCTCAATGTGCAGCCTGAAAAATTCAAGGGTGAATTCGAAGGTGCCGCCACGGAGTGATATAATAAACTGATTTAAATCCTCTTTTTGAAGGATTCCTGTCCTCTTCAAGTCCCTAAAACATCAAAGTGTCTCTTGCCTTGAGTTCTGCTCCCTCAGCCCGAGCCTTCCTCCCCAGGCAGCAGCAGGAATTCGGCAAACAGGGAGCTGTGATTCACTCTTAAGATCTTCCAATGTGCGGATGAGTCACTGATAAGGACATGGAAGTTGTGCTGGCCAGATTGAGAATCTTTGGGAATCACAGGATGTAGCTGGGAACAGATGAGGGGAGAGCCTGAAAAATCCTATAATTGAGGAAGCACAGATGAAAATCCCCAGCCTGGGGAGCTCGTTCCGCTGCAGGGGGGGAAAAGTCCAGTTTAGGTTTAGGTTTAGGCCTGTTCACAACTCATGAAAGTTTGGGGTTCTCAGCAATCTGGAGAGAAAAAAACAAAACCAAAGCTAAAATCAAAACACAAAATTAACCCTGAAGTATCTTTATTCTGTTTTATGATATAGAGTATCTTTATCTTTATAATATTTTAATTGCATGTGACTGGAAATGTATTTCCTGTGTTAGCTGAGCTTTGTATGCACATCTGACCTGGAAGCTGTGGATAACCAGGAGGCACAAACACCTTAAGGAATTTTATTTCCACTATATTTTGAATTTTTTGTAATTTTTTTCCCCTAGCCACAGGAAGAGTTAGATCATAAAAGATGAGGAAAGCTTGAAAAAATTAATTTCTCTTGGTTTTTTTTGGTTTGTTTTTTGTTTTGTTTTGTTTTGTTTTGTTTTTGGGGGGGTTGTTTTGGTTTTTTGTTTGTTTGTTTGTTTTTTGTTTTATTTTGTTTTTTGTTTTTTAAATGGGGCAGAACCCAGGGCTGGCTGCTTCACTTAATTCACCAGAATTTTGAGGACAAGGAGTGGGGAATTCTGTTTGAACACACCATGTGCTCTCAGGCATTTTTTACCTATTTAGGAAAAGAAATCAACTTTTGTCTCCCAAGATTTTGGATGCCACTTCCATAGGTTCACTTAGTGGCACTGACAGAGCAGGAAATGTTCACCTTGGTCTCTCTGGGACATTTGGGGACAGTTTGATGGAAGCCTGCCTCATCCCATGATTTTTTTCCTGGTTTCCTGCTCATCTAAACCCTTCCTGGCTTTTTTGGGGGAGCTGGAATAGCACAGGCGATGTTTTCCAGTGTCCCAACTCAGTGTTTTTCTCCTAAATATGCAGAATATGAGAAGCAGCCAAATCCCTGCTTGGTGTCACCCACAAACTCCTCCTGCACAGCAGGCCTGGACTTGGCCCTGGGATTCCTCCTGCTGATTCATCCAGAGGTTATTTTGCTGGGAGATTGCCAGAATCGTGGCACAGCTGGAAAATCTGATGCTGTTTCATCACCTTTAACCATCTACTCCTCAAAAATCTTCAAGCACAGCATGCCAGGGATAAAGTCTCCCTGGGGCTACCAGGAAGGTTTAAGAGAATTCCACTTTTTCTCAGGAAGTTTCAGAGCTTTTGGGTTGTCAGATGCTCTAATCAAAAATATCAACTCAACAGCTTCCAGAAACACCTTTAAATGCCTTAGAGCATTTTCAAAATGCTTTCATATTTTCTATTTTTCAATATTTTCAGTGGTTTTTTTCTTTATGATGTTCTGAACGACCCAGTGTTCAGCTCAGAGGTTTAAATTTTAACTTCCCATGGCTAATAGCTCCTGTTTAATTGATTAGAAATTCTCTGATATTTCTAATTTCTGCGATTTTTCTCAGCCAAGGGTTGTGGGAAGCACAGACAGGCCCATGCAGTCAGTTCTTCCCACGCTTTCCACAGTGGGTTACACACTGCATTCCATAGAAATTCCCTGTTCCTCCTGTGAAACTCCAATATTTGCAGTGTCCCCTGCCTCAGAAAGGGCCTAAACCCAGGACACACAGAGTAAACCACACAGATTAGAGGTTTCTGTGGGGACCCCTGATGCTGCTGAACAACCCAGACCAGGTTTTTTGTTTGCTTTACCGCTGATTCCTGCATAAAACTCCACAACCTGCATCGAAAGGACTGGTTTAGGAGAAGACTTCCATCCCTCCAGGAGGGTGATATTCCAGAAGGATCATGGAGCTGGGAGGGACCCACAGGGAAGTGCCCCAGGCCAGGCTGGATGTGCTTGGAGCAGCCTGGGACAGTGGGAGGTGTCCCTGCCCATGGAAGGGGGTGGAAACAAGATGGGATTTAAGGTCTGTTCCAACCTGAAGCATTCCATGATTTTCTGGAGCATTTTTCAAGTGGCTGGTGAAGGTTTTCCCAAACCTCTCCATTTCTTCTGCTGGTGTTAGCTGGGAGCGTTGTCCAAACACTCCTGGAGCTCTAAATTCAGGATGAGAATGAGGTGAGGGGCTGATCCCTGCTTTCCTCTCCCAGAGGAGGTCTCTCCTCAGAAGGAGCCAGAGGCTGAGGGTGTCACTGTCTGAGGTGACCCAGGTTGGGGTGGAACCTCTCCCAGCTAACACCAGCAGAAGAAATGGAGAGGTTTGGGAAAACCTTCACCAGCCACTTGGAAAATGCTCCAGAAAACCATGGAATGCTTCAGGTTGGAAGAGACCTTAAATCCCATCTTGTTTCCACCCCCTTCCATGGGCAGGGACACCTCCCACTGTCCCAGGCTGCTCCAAGCACATCCAGCCTGGCCTGGGGCACTTCCAGGGATCCAGGGGCAGCCACAGCTCCTCCTGAAATTCTCCCACCTGCTCCCTTCTCACAGCTTCCTGGGCTTTGCACAGGGCTGGGAATGAGAAGCTGAAAAATCAGAGAATCCCAGGATGGTTTGTGTTGGAAGGGCTTATCCATGCCACCCCTGCCATGGGCAGGGACACCCTCCACCATTCCAGAGTGTCCAAGCCCCAAAGTCCAGCCTGGCCTTGGACACTTCCAGGGATCCAGGGCAAGCCACAGCTCCTCATGAAGTTCTCCTACCTGCTCCCTTCTCACATCTTCCTGGGCTTTGCACAGGGCTGGGAATGAGAAGAGGCTGAAAAATCAGAGAATCCCAGACTGGTTTGGATGGGAAGGGCTCATCCAATTCCACCCCTGCCATGGGCAGGGACACCTTCCCCTGTCCCAGGCTGCTCCCAGCCCCATCCAGCCTGGCCTTGGGCACTGCCAGGGATCCAGGGGCAGCCCCAGCTGCTCTGGGCACCCTGTGCCAGGGCCTGCTCACCCTGCCAGGAATATTTTACCCAAATCTCCAACCTCCATCTTATAAAAACAGTGCCAGGCCCCTCAGCAGCAGAGGCAGCCAGGGGAGATGTGTGGGCAATTCCCGCTGGGAATGTGCAAACCTCGGGCTGGGAACGCACGGCCTTGTCAAACAGGGGCTGGGCCCAGCCTTAAACACAGGCCTGGCTTAACCAAACCCAGCTAAGAAAAGCCTGTGGTGCTGGGGGACCTGCAATTGCTGAGCTGGGCTGAGGTTGGAGGCAGAGCCACCAGAGGAAGAGGAATTTAAGCACAGCCCAACAGCTCCAAGCTGGGCTTGCATGGACTTGCTTTGCTGCTGGCGAGGGTTTGGGTTGATGGGGGTAAAACTTTGCCCATCAAACCTTTCTGAGACATCCCCCAGTCTTTCCATTTGAATTGCAGGGAAAATTCCTGCTTCAGTCTCACCCAGCTACTCCAAATATGCTGAAGGATGTTAAGAATTAATTCTAATGGGCTTTTTATTGCTGTGTTTTATTAATCCTCCTCAGCTGAGCATGCTGGAATCACATTTACTTACCCTTTTCCAGCCTTTTCCCATTTACACAGAGCCACCTCCAAACTAAATATTAGGAAAGTGCTGAAAGGCCTTCAAGGCAAGGCTTGGATCTGCTGGGTTTAGGCTCTGGATGTGGGATAGGTTCCTGGAATCCACAAAGATCCCATCACCTCTGCTCCTTAAGCTCCAGCCTGCTGGGATAAATCCTGCAGTGCCCTTTTCTCCATCTCCAGGTGGAGGGGAGAGTTTGCTTTCAAAATCGGGGTAGTAAATTGAATTAACATCCTGACAGCCCCAGAGTGGCCACTGGAAAGCTAAAAACAAGGCTGCTGTAGGGAAAAATGCCCCCAAACTCCAGGGAATCCTCCTGGCCCATCTTTCCCTGCTGACCTGAGTGTGTATCCCAACAGATTTTCATCACATGGACAGCCCTGCACTCTGGAAGCAACAAAAAGAAATGGGTTAAATGCAGTTAATTTTAAAATAAATGGTTAAAAACCCCACAGTGTGAAGCCTGATTAATGAGTTGTTAATGAGATCACCATCTGCATAAGGCCAAAGCAAAAAACCTCCAGTAGAGGGAGTGACCAAATTAAAAATCCCACCTAAAGCGCCTCTGGAAAAGTTTTTATTCCTGAAATGTTTGGTGCCTTGGCAAGCAGGGAGTTCTCTTACCCAGAGTCCGTGTGTGGGGCTGACACATACCACACGTGAGGCGGTGGCACTCAAAAAGTGACATTAAAAATGGGAGCAGATCCAGCAAATTCCTTCTTCCTGTTCTTCCTGCAGCTGTGGCTGCTGTCACTGTGCCCTCCATGGGGATATTTGGGATGTCACGGGCATGTGTGACACCAATCACCCTGGCTGGAGGTTCAAAAGGATCCCAAAAATCCCAGCTTTGATCCTCCAGGCCTTCCCTGAGCTGAAGGCCAAACAGGAGCTGTGTTTTCTTCCCCTGCTGGAGAAAAGTCCTGATTTATCCAGAGGATTAAAAGGTTTGGTGGCTTTTAGGGAGCCCTAAAACAACAGCTTTGAGGTACCTGGGATGAAGGGGCTCATCTGGCCCTGTCTGCTTTCCAATCCATCTTTATCAGTCTTCCACTGGCACCTAAAAAAAGGACTTTTTTCTTCAAAGCAACTTGAAAAAACTATTCCTAACCAGGGTGATGATGAAAGAAAAAGCCTCTTTATTCAGCTGACTTTAAATTCCTATTTTTTTCATCACTTCTTTTTCTGTATTTTTTTTTTTTTCTGAACTCTGAACTGGGATCTCTCTGTTGCAAGGCATCAGAGGTGCAGTTTTAGAAGCCTGAAGTTTGACAGCTCCTCACTCAAAACCTCTCCTAAGGTAAAAAACCAACATTTATTCAATTTAAAAATATGATAAGAAAAGCACTGTTTGGGAAATGAGGAAAAAAACCTGGCGGCAATAGAGGGGAGGAGAGATAACCCCACCTAAAAATGAACCGATTTTAAATATGGGAGTTGATAGACAATTAAATTGCTACTAATCCCTTATCCTTGTCCTTTTTTACAGCTTTCTAGTGTGGTTTTTTTTTTCCTTTCTGTACCCAGGCTGACCTGGCTGCTCAGTCCCATGTCAGGTGAATTTTTGAAGCTCTATAAACCTCACAACTGCAGCACACAAACACTTTCCTTTTTTTTTATTATTTTTTTTTTTCTTTTTTCCCCAAGACAAACAACATAATCTCCCTTGGGGAAAACAAGAGGGCTCCAAGTTTAGCAAACAGGCTGCAGTGATCATTAGTGAAGCACAATTTCATGGCAGGAAGTCGCCTCGGATCCCGTCTCTGCATCCCAGACATTTTATGGGCTGGATGCAGAAAGCTCAGATGGGGAATGTTGGGGTTTTTAACAGCCATATTTTGGGCCCATAAAATAACCAACTACAATGGTTCATTTTCACCCACACACCCAAATTGCTGGTTGGGATCACAATTTCAGGCCCCTGACACCCCTTACACAAACAGACAGCGTTCACCAGCAAAAAAAATAATAAAAATAAAAAAAAAAAAACAGCCAAGACAGGAGGGGAGGCTCGGGGGATTGGGATGGGAGTTAAAAAAACACCCAGCAAACGAGCAGCAGATGCCTGATTATACCCTGCAGCCAGGCTCACCAGGAAGCTCTTCCCAGGATGTGTTGTCTCACAGTTCTCCCATCCCTCCATCACCTTCACCTTCCTGGGCTCTCCCACCCTCCTCCCATCAGCTGCTCCAGCCCAGAACAGCTTCCAACAGCACCAGCAGCTTTAAATTTGCTTTAACTCTTCCCCAAGCTCCTTCCATGAGTGTTTTGGATTCGTAGAAAATGGCAGCAGGAGGCAAAGTTGTCATCTCCTCACCCTAACAAAGTCCTGCTTAAAATACAAATACACAGCATGGCCAAGCCAGGCCAGGCTGTGAAATATTTTAAGGTTTGTTGGTTATTCTGATGCCTCAGGTTTTAGCTTTTATATTTTTCAGATTCTGTGCTGCTTTAGTGTGTGGGTCTGAGCTTCACATTAAGGGATGGTGAGCTCTGTGCACAGAGCAGGGAGACAAAACAATTCCTGCTCCAGCTGGGGACCAAGGACAAATGATCCAAATCTCAGGCACAGGAGCACAAACAACGTGGGCTGGAGAGAGAAAAACAAGGATGGGACTGCATGGGCTAAAGCTGGAACGGGACAATGAACTCCAAGAGTTCTGCTCCATTGCAAATGGAGCAGAACTGATCACAGTGACAGACCCCGTGACCAGGTGTCCATTTTGTGCCCATTTTGGTTCACCTTGGGTGCAGCCCTGGCTGGGCTCTTGTGCTGCCCAAGGTGGATCCATGCAGGAGATCCTTTTAATAAACCCCTGCTTTATTCTTTAACTCTGTCCAGCCTCTGCTCTAGGGCAGCCTTCTCAAGGCATCTCAGTGCAGGAAAAATGGGGGGAAAAAGGAATTAACACTTATTAGGACGATGATTTGGTGGAGTGAGTGACATTCCAGCCCATGGCAGGGCATGGAATAAAGGATGCTTCAGGTCCTTTCCAACCCAAACCAATCCATGACTCTGTGATACATCAAATAATGCCTCTCTCCTAAAAACTTGACACCCCTACTCAGCCTTGTTTTCCAAACAAGAGGATCTTAATCCAACACTCATATTTACACAGGATGTCTGTGCTGGAAATAAACTCCCACCAAAGCTTTTCAAAACCAAAACTTCCAACAATTTCTAGTGGGAATTGGGAGCCAAATCCTTCCAAGAGCTTAAGAAAAAAAATCACAAAAACCCAGAATCCCAGACTGGTTTGGGTGGGAAGGGACCTTAAAGCTCATCCAGCCATGGGCAGGGACACCTTCCACTGTCCCAGGCTGATCCAAGCCTCAGGGTCCAGCCTGGCCTTGGGCACTGCCAGGGATCCAGGGGCAGCCCCAGCTGCTCTGAGTAGAGACTAATGACTGAGTTGTAACTACCAAATATCAGCTACTCAGTCATGTAAATGGGATTGAAATGAAAATCGATTTTTTTCTGGGATCTTCCTGACATGGAATACCAGGTTAAGCATCCTGAGCTGCTGCCTTGGCAGGCCCTAAAACAAGGAAAAGGGGAAGAAAGGTGCAGATTTCTGGAGCAATTCTCCATTTCCAAAGGAATTATGTGGTGGGTGATTTAGGTGGAACTTTCTCTTACATTTTTAAGTCTCGCTTTCAGTGAGAAAAATCACACCAAGAATAGAAAGAGTTTTTCAAATTTTAAGGTAAAACTGGCTGTAAAAGAGAGATTTAAAGGTGACCAAGGCCCTCTGGCCAGACCTTTCTGCCTGGTGTGATCATCCTGGCCTAAAAAAGCAGCTCCACCCTGGAGGCAGCACACTGCATCTCCTTTTTCTGTGGATTCCCACCCCTCTGAGCCAGAGGGGAGCTCAGCTTGTAAACACAAATCCTTTGGAGTCTGCCTGGGCCAGGTGATGTTTTTCCTGAAGCTTTATCCCAGGAACTTCTCTCCTCAAATTGCTTCATTTCAGAGTTGCTCATAAAAAAAAAAAAAGCAAAAATCAGCAGCTTCCTTCTGTCTTTCCTGGGCAGAGAAGGTGGGGAGAAGCTGAAATCCTCTGCCCTGCCCTGCCAGGAGGGGTTTTATCCTCCAGCCCCATTTCCTGGGTGGAACCTGTGCACGCTTGGTGTGCAGAGCTGCTCTCTCCTGGTGCTTGCATCCTTCATCTCTCACCCAGGCTCTATCCAAGACTAATTCCCAGCTTCCAGTCCCCAAATCTCTTGCTTTGGATCCATCTGCAACCTTCCAGCCTCAATCCTAGTCTCCAACAAGGGTCTGGATGAAGCCCTGACATCTTGTTCCTCTCATAGGATGCCCTGATTTAATTCTCAAAAGTTTTAGAGGCTTTTTAAACTAAAATTTTAAGATTTACAGATGCTGTTGCTGCTGGTGAGCCAGGGATGGGAGAGGATTTACAGATCTCTGTTGTTTTTATTTTTAATTTTTAAAATGCAGGTAATTTAAGCAGCAAAAAGAGAGAAGAGGTGAAATGGTGAGGTATGACATGTTTCTTCATTTTAAATGTGAAATATATCTATTTAGCTAAATAAATGCATAAATATATCTCAAATTATGGCATTAAATAACTAACAATAGCTACACCACCCTTGAACTGTTTACACCACTGTGCAGAACCAGAGGGTTTCTGCTATTTCTCACTCAGCTTCAATCAACGCTTTTACACTTCAGATTCTTGGTTTGGGGTGAATTTTTCTGACTTTAATTTTCCAAGATTTTACTTTATTTCTGATCAAAGCCACACACCACGAGCTGAGCCAACGCAGAACCACCAGAATTAGTTTCCAGATAGCTCATTTTCTGCAAATCACACTACAATGGCTCCACTTACTGTGTGGTTTCCGTGATTGGAAGGGAATTTAAAAGCAAACTTCAGCACTCAGCAAATCCACAGAGGTCCCATGACAAATTCAGGGAGCTAAAAGCAGCGAGGGAATGCTGAGCATGGGGTGTTGCAGGCTCAGGGAGCACAGCCTGGGTTTAGTGATTCATCCTAATATTTGCCATGGAAAATGAAAAGATTTAATCTGCCTTCCCAGCACGGGATGGTCTCTCCTAAGTCAGGATCTGTTAACACAAGGGGGTGAAATCAGAGCCAGGGAGTTGGGAAAGGCTCTGGAGCTGCTGATGTTGGGTGGATTTGGGTTTGTTTGGGTTTTCTGAAGAATTGCTCCTCTGTGCAGCACTAATCTAAACCTGAGCTTTGATCTCCACCACCAGGAGCTCTCTCCAAGGTCTCAGGAAGGAGGAGAGTGGGGAAAGTCCCAGACTGGGTTGGGATGCAAGGGATTTAAAGCCCATCCAGTTCCATGAGCAGGGGCACCTTCCACTATCCCAGGTGTCTCCAGCTTGGCCTGGGAGACTTCCAGGGATGGGCAGCCCAAAATCTTTTCCTGACCTAGGAAGATGCTGAGCTGTGGAGTCCACGGGCTGGGAGAGCAGCCCAGGGAAAGGCTGGAGCTGGAATTGATTGGCTGGAGCTGCTTGGATTTATTGAGGCTTTCAGTGCTGGAGCAGCTGATTCCAGGGGGCTCTCTGGGCTTGGCTGTTCCTGACTTTTCTCAGGTGGGACCTTCCCATGCTCCCCTGTTTGTGGGAGGTTCCCCAGAGGAACATCTCCTCCCCCAGACACATTTATTCCTGTGTGGTGTTTTAATCCCAGGGCACATTTTCCATACTGATGTGCAGATCCCCTTTTTTTTTTTTTTTTTTTTTTTTTTTTTTTTTTTTTTTGTGGTATTAGTTGGAAAAGTCGCGATTCCATGAGTTGAACCAGGCAGCAGCTTTTCCTTGATTCCCTGCCTCTCTCCCATCCTGTTGTTCCTAAAATCCACCACGGGGAGCAACCTAACCCTCAGCTGCATCCTTTTGCAGTGCAAAGCTCAATGTTAAAGTTTTAAAAAGGATCTTCTTAGCAGAATTCCTGGATTAAATAGGTTCTCCTACCTGCTTCTCCCCTCTTCCTCAGAGCTTCCTCCTGAAGCACATCCCTGCCTGACTGTGCCCAAAAATGTCCCAGGAGACCCTCCTGAAAAATCACTTGTTTTCTTTCCTGGGTAATTGTTCCACCACAGGAGTTCCTGAAGAGCCCTTGGGAAGTGCTTGTGGAGGGCTTTGCACAGGGCTGGGAATGAGAAGAAGCTGAAAAATCAAGAAATGGTTTGAGTTGGAACAGGCTTAAAGCCCACCCAGTGCCACCCCTGCCATGGGCAGGGACACCTTCCACTGTCCCAGGCTGCTCCAAGCCCCAGTGTCCAACCTGGACACTTCCAAGGATGGAAGCCACAGCTTTCCTGTGTCACCACCCTGACAGGGAAGAATTCCTTCCCAATATCTCATCTCAATCTGCAATTCTCTAACATTTTTTGAATGCTTTAGCCCAGTCTAAGCATGACCTGGTCAACCTACGAGCACAGGGCTGTCTGCCCAGGGTCTCCCTGGGTCTCTCATGTGTGAGAGAAGATCTGTGGAGCAGCAAGGAGCACATTTCTTGAACTCTCCCCAGTGTGCAGCCCGTGCCTCTTCAGAACATTCAGAAGTAAAAACACTAAAGGGAAAAAAACCCTCCCTTTTTATAGCCTACTGTCTCGTTGAAAGTGATTTATGAAATGGAGCATCCTGCCCACCCAGTGCACAGAACAAATACAGACAGAGCTTTGAAATAGCTACAGCACTGTGCTATTTTCAGTAATATTTAGCTCAGACTTAGCCAAGAAAGCCCACTAAGCCCAGCAGACAGACATAAAAAGAAACACTCTTTCTGCATTTTTGTGTGTGCGTGCGTCTATTTTGGGTTTTGCTCCTCATTTCTCTGCTTCCATGTCTGACTATCAGGGCAGTCCCAGCTCAGGGCAGCAGCCTAAGCCTAATGCTCAGCACAAGCAGCACCTCTGGAGCACACACCTAATTTTAAGTGCCTAAATAACCAGCAGCATGTGCTTAAATTGAGATCTTTTATTTCTTGTAGCAGAACTGACCTCTGCTCCCTGTGACAGGGACAGGACCCAGGGAATGGTTGTGCCAGAGGAGGGCCAGGTGGATATTGGGATAAAGGGAGTTCTGGGCACTGCCCAGGCTGCCCAGGGAATGGGCACAGCCCTGAGGCTGCCAGAGCTCCAGGAGGGTTTGGACACCACTCCAGGGATGCCCAGGGTGGGATTTTTGGGGTATGGGATTGTTGGAGGGTGTGTGCAGGGCCAGGGGTTGGACTGCATGATCCCAGTGTGTCCCTGCCAGCTCAGGAGGTTCCATGATAACTTTTTGAACCCAGCCTCATCAGTAGCAATGGGAAATGCTGCTCAAGTGGATCATATTTTGGGGTGTGTGTGTGTTTAGGAAGCCCCATTTTCCTCTTCTGTAACAGTGAGGTTTGATCTCAGCATGAGATGCCCCCTGTCACAGCTGGCATTGGGGTGGCAGTGAGAGGACACTGGCTGGGCCATCACTGACTTTTCTTTCACCCCAACCTGCAAAATCTGAGCTGTGCCTTGTTTTACAGTTATGCTGAGAAGAAAAGATAAAACCGAGCCTAAACCGAGGTCCTTCAGGTCTGCCAAGTCCATTTCTCCTGCCCCCATCAGTACACAAATCCAGACTGAGCCCACACTGAGAGTTCACCAAGCTGCTCTTCCCTCTTCCCTGGTGATTTGGAGGTGGGATGTTATTTTTTCACAAGGTGGATTTGTATTTGAAACAGCCTGATGCTTTTGAATTCCTGCAGAGCTCCAGCATCCTCTTCCAGCCAGGAGACTTTTGGGATGGGATATAGCAAAGCATCTCCTTGGCTTGTTTGAACCTTGCTGCTCCTGGTTCTGTGTCTCATGCCAGGCATGCACAGCAGATTCCAGCCCCCATTCCTCTTCTCCATGCCATCCAAGCTGTCCCAGAGCACTCTGTCACCTCCTGCCCCCTGGGAAATTATTTTCCTTGTGAGGAGTCCTCATTCCTACAGGAAATTCTCACTTGAGTCGTTCTGGCATGAGTGGATGCTGGCAGGATCACTGCATTGCTCCAGACCAAGTTCTTTGGGTGCTGTTCCCATCTGGATGTGTGGATCCTGAATGTTATCCAGTGTATGTCCTGCAACTTTGGGTTTCTCCTTGGAAATCTGTGGGATTCATCAGCACTTCAGTCTCACAACCTGTGAAATATCTGCAAATCTTCCCAGCTCATCCCACTTCACATACACAACCCACCCTCTCATTTTCCTGCTTCCAGTTGCTTTTGTTATCCCCAAAAAGCTCTGGGATCTGTCTCCCTGATGGAAGAGACGTCAGTGGGGCGAAACCATCCCGAAAGCTCCTCGTGTTCCAAAGACAGCCAGAAAGGTCCCTCTCCCTGCTGTTCCCACGCTGTTAACACGTGGTTTGCTTCTTGTGGTTGGCTTTGGAGATCAAATCCATCTGCTGGGGTAGGAAATGTTGGGGAAGGTCCATTTCTCAGGATGCTTTATCAGACAGGATCCTTCTGAACGTTCATTAAAAATACATCAAACAAAACCATTATTATGGTTGCCCTGCTCATTCTGCAAACACCAATGAGGCCTTGGGATTTGTGTTGGTGTTGCCTCGAAATTAAATAAATCCCCCTACCCAAACAGGACTCAAAAAAACCTTGTAAAATTATCTTTTAAAATTAAAAACACCTTGTTATTTTAGTTTAATGATGTATTATCCAGCTGCACTGTCCAATTTTAATAAATGAGACTCCACCAGACAGAAAAATAAGTCATAATATTTAATTTATGTCCGTCGCACAACAGGACAGGTCACTTTATTTTTTATTACTTTTTTATTTATTTTATTTATTTTATTTTTAAATTTTTTACTATTTTATTATCTATTATTTATTTTTCTCACTTTATTCTTTCAGCTAAGGCAAACTCTTTGCTGTGTTTTTCCCTCATTTGGGATGTGTGCATCTTACTGCCCTAAGACAGAATATGACCTTAAGAAAGAGGATAAGAATTTCAAAGAAGCAGCTCCAGAGCCTGTGTATAATGGGAAGAGCTCAAGAATAATGGGATGAGCTCAGGAATAATGGGATGAGCCCAAGATGCTTGGTTTTCAGGCCCATAATGACCAGAAATAGCTCCTTATCCAAGACTAAAATCCTGATTCCCAGCCTTTCTCCTGCATTCCTCAGTGGGACACATTGCTCCTTCCACATGGCTGTTTTCCTTTCTCCTCCTAGTCCAGGAAAAGCTTCGATCCAGCCTTTCTGTCATGCATTAGGAACTCCACAAACATGTTTACTTAAGTACCAAACCACATGAGCTCAGCATTATTCTATGGCTCCAGCGCACATAAATTACAATGGATTGTGGGGGAGCAACTTTGATCCAGGAAAGCCCACACTGAATTCCCTTGGAGGAGGCTCAGAGCACTAAATGCTCCTTGTCTCCCTTTCCTCTCATCCCTGGTTTTGGATGGCTTGCTCTGTCTGCCCTGCAGGCTACAAGGAAAGCAAGCATGAAGAGTAGCCCTAGGAAAATCAGTCTATTCCATGGATCCAGCCTCTTTCCCTGGCATTCATTTCCATGGGCAGAACCTCAGATGGCACTCACAGAAAATCCCTTGTCCCCAGTGCTGTGTCTGTCACCCTAACAGTGGTGGAGTAGAACAGCAGCTATGGGGAGGAGAAATGTTATGAGGACCCAAGCCTCCATAGAAAACCTTCATAGTCAAGATTTTTGCCCCATCAGAGGCCCTGTCCTGACATTTTGACCTCATCAATACTGCAGGAATCTTGGACAGCGACAAATATTTCACTGGGACAATGAGGGAAGTGCTGTTGTTGGTGGAGGAGCTGACAGACAAACCCAGGGCATTTCCTCCTTCCTCATGGGACATCTCTGGCAGGTCACCCCATCCAGGATGTCCTGACCCCACACCTGGGAGCTCCTTCATCTCTTTTGGAGAACATTTCTGGCGCTGCTCTCTGGTTGATTCCACTGCCATCCACACCAGCACCAGAAAATACACAAGAACCACGGTGCCGGTGCTGAGCTGATGGCTGGACTTGAGGATCTCGAAGATCTTTTCCAATCTTAATGATTCTATCAAATCATTTTGTGAAATCATTCAGTGAAATGATTCCATGAAATCATTCTATTGAATGATTCCATAAAATCATTTTGTGAAATCATTCAGTGAAATGATTCCATGAAATCATTCTATTGAATGATTCCATAAAATCGTTCTGTGAAATCACTCAGTGAAATCATTCTTTGAAATTATTCCATTAAATCATACTGTGACATCATTCTGTGAAATGATTCCATGAAATCATTCCATGAAATCAGCCCATGATATCATTCTGTGAAATGATTCCGTGAAATTGTTCAAAGAAATTTTTCCATGAAATCATTCTGTAACATCATTCCATGAAATCATTCTGTGATATCATTCTGTGAAATGATTCCATGAAATGATTCCATGAAATCATTCTCTGAACTCTTTCTTCCTCAGTGTGAGGAGCCATCGTGGCTTCCGTGGAAGCTGGAAGAAAGAGGAACGTTGCTCCCCATGCAAATGGCAGCAGGATTCAGTCTGTGCTTGCCTTTGAAGAGTTAATTGGCTTTTGTTGATTAAGCAGCATGAAGCACTGCTCATCAGCCACTGAGGAAAAGCCCTGTGCCAAGTGTTTGATTTTTCACTCTTTGTTTGTACGTGTAGAAATCTAAAGCCACGAAGCTGGAGAAACTCTACCCTCAAAGGGAGGACTCGCTCATGTGTTTGTATAAACAGGAGTTTACAGAGCCCTGCAGGACAGTTTGACTCGGATCCCATTTTTCCTCCCTTGGTTTTGGCAAGCTGGGACACCCTCACAGCCCCAGGCTGAACATGGGTAAAGCCATGTGCACTGAGAAACTGATCCTGCTGTTATAGGAAACTTCTCCCTTTTAAAGGGTTTTGGATGCTGCAAGGTGTCCAAAAGTCCACCCTTGTTACAATAATCCTGAAAAAACAAATCTTTATTTCTATTTAGTTGGGGAGTTATTACTAAAAAGTACCATGCAAAACGGTGGAAGCAGAGAGGAAGGATTGATAATTATAATTTTTCAATAATAATTAGGGTTCATAAGCTAATTCACAGCTGTTCTAGCTGCCATTCCTTTTATATGTATATTATATTTTATATATCTATATATATTATAACCTGTATAATGAGTTATATATGGCTGATAAGGGCCTTAAAATGTTGCTTTGTGTTAAACTGATGCCTCATGTCTGTGTTCTGTTATTGTACACTCATCATGAATAAGAAACAAAGACTTAGAGGATTTAAGGAGGAAACCCTTCTCCAAACGCAGGGAATTTGAAGCACACAAGGAAACTCCCATTTTTTAATTTTTTTTTTTTTCAGAAGCATTATCTGGTTAATCTTTTCTGTGATCAGAAAAAGAGAAATTAATTGATTTTTTTATTTTTTTATTTAAGGATACTAAAAATCACCCCTGATTCCCAAAGCTGAGGGAACTATTAGGAGTGATGCCCTTTGAGACAGGAGAAAATGCTGTGCTCACAGCCAGAGTGCTGCCACTGGGGATCCTCTCCATGGTCCATCCAGGGAGATCACTCCATCCAAAATGCTTCTGCCCCTTCTTGGACCTGCAGGTGCTGCTCTACTTGAATCCAGTGCTGATGTTTCTCCATACTGAGCCTCCCCTCCCTCCATTTTACCCTGCCACTCACCAGTGCAAGCCTTCAGCCCAAACTGGTGCAAAGAGCCTCTGCTTTAGGGAGATTCCACCCTTTTGTTCTCTCCTGAGTCAGAGGAAATCCCTGAATCCATGCAGGATGATGGCACAGCCTTTGCCCAGCTCCTAATGGAATATCCAAATCAGAATTTGGAACCTCAAATTTCACCTGGCTCTTGCAAAGTCCCATCTGCTCCCCTGACCTCAGTCCCAGCCACCCTCAGGGGTTACACAGTGATCCACCCCAACATTTCTCACCTGAAGGAGCCATTCCCCTTCTCCTGCCCCCTTTCCCTGGGCTCATTTCCTCTCCTAATTCCATCCCTGCCCACCTTCCCAGTGGATATTTCATCAGCAGCTGCCTGTGAGCCCCAGGGGCCTCCCCAACCCCAAATTTCAGTCAGAGGGAGCCATGGACCAGCAGAATTCACCTGGATCCTGAGGGTTGCTCCAGATGGATGCTGCCATATGGCAATAAAACCATTTTTTTCCCCATCTTTTAATAAATGTACAGCCAAACCAGAGCCCCACCCTGGGTTTGTCACAGCAGAAGAGGTGACAATCAGTTTTAGGGGTGCAGATGCTGCAACTCCAGAGCATTTCTAGGAATGAAGGATACACAGAGTTACACCCATCCCTGCATTCCCTGACACAGATCCATCTCCCATCCCATGGCTTTCAGATCCTCTCAAGAAGAGCTACAGGAGTTGTCAGACACTTGCCTGGCTGATAATTCACAATGCCCTGGGCTAATCAACACAGACACAGGGGCTCATCCCCACCTTTTCCCTGAGTTTCCTTGCCTGGGAACTGGCAGGATTTCTGTAGGCTCCATACCCAATATTAGGATGGGTGTCAGGACTGCAAACACCTGCTTGTCACCTGCTCAGAGGGACAGATCAGAGCCTGAAAGCAAGAAAAACAAAAGATGTTGTGCTTAAAAGAAATAAAGATCAAATAAAAGGTGCAATCAAAATTCCCTCTCGGTTAAGATCCACCTGCCTCAGCCTCTTTTTTCCCACAGGGAATTTTTTTTCCCACAGGGAATTTTTTTCCCTGTGGAAATACAGCTGCTGTGCTTGTGTTTACCCATGGGACAGTTTTGGGACTGCTGGGAATTGCACAGGTTGGATGGACATGGATGGTTTATCCCAAATATTTACAGCCAAGGCACAGATTTGTGCAGCTACACGTGTTGGACAGAGGGATTGGGGCAACAGGAGAAGCTGGAATTATTTTCCTGCTCTCACTGGTGCTCACTGGAGCTTCCCTATCCCCACTCCAACCTTTAACTCATCCCAGGGGCTCACTGCAGTAGAGCCAGCAGGGCCAGTGTGGCTGGGGACAGTCCTGGGGACAATGGGGTCCTCTGTGGGGACGGAGGTGTGGCACAGGGGCCAGCTGGCCTTGAGCCTGGCCAGTGAGCAGCCACCACCCTCCTCTGCACTCCCCCCCAGGAAATGGGGAGCAGGATGGAAGGGGGAAAGGTCCATGGATTTGGGCAGTGACAGTTTAATAAGATGAGCAGCAGCTGTGCATGCAGGCAGAGCAAGAGGAGGAATTCATTCCCTTCCCACCCACAGGTGGCTTTTCAGGCACTTGCACATGCTCAGCATGCACGGTGATTTCTCAGAAAGCCAAATTCCATAAGCATGGATGTGTCCCACCTCATTTCTCCTTCCTTCCATGAGCTTTTACCACTCAGCACAATGCCACAACCTCAAGGATCAGCTCTGTCCCTTGGTCATGAGTCCACCTGAATTTTTCCAGTCTCTCTCTCTCTGCTTTGGCAGCTTGGATTTGATTTCCACTTTCCATGGTTTCCTACAACAAACAGGGTCTGTCAATAAAGACAGCAAAGGGCTTTTCTCCTTTTGATAACTTATTGTGAGCCTCTTGGGCACAAATCAGCTCCTCTGGGGACTCTGAGATCCCTGCCTTGTGGCCACTACATGATCTGTCTCTTCCAGAATTCCTGGGAAGTTGGAGCTCCCAGCTGGAACCTGCTGTGGGACTGACACTGCTCCTTCACTTCAGGGAGCTGTGATTGCCTGAGGTGCAGGGAACACCAAGGACACCCAGGGCAGCATCCTGGCTTGGCCAGGGAAGTGACAACCCCCAGGCTGGCCCTGCTGAGGGACCCTGAGGGCTGTGTCCAGCTCTGGGCCCTCCTGGCCAGAGAGCCCTGGAGGGGCTGGAGCGTGTCCAGGGCAGGGAGCGGAGCTGGGGAAGGGGCTGGAGCCCCAGGAGGGGCTGAGGGAGCTGGGAAGGGGCTGAGCCTGGAGCAAAGGAGGCTCAGGGGGCCCTTGTGGCTCTGCACAACTCCCTGCCAGGAGGGGACAGCCAGGGGGGGCCGGGCTGTGCTGCCAGGGAACAGGGACAGGACAAGGGCAAAGGGCCTCAAGCTGGGCCAGGGGAGGCTCAGCTTGGACAGCAGCAGCAATTCCTGCATGCAAAGGGTGCTCAGGCCTTGGCAGGGGCTGCCCAGGGAGCTTTGCAGTGCCCAGCCCTGCAGGTGTCCCAGCAAGGGCTGGAGGTGGCACTCAGTGCTCTGGGCTGGGCACAAGGTGGGCACTGGGCACAGCTGGCACTCCATGGGCTGGCAGGGATTTTCCAGCCTCAGGGACCCTGGGATTTCATGATCATGGTGCCACATTCTGCTTTTGCATCACCACCTCCTGAAGTGTCTCAAGCCCACCTCACAGGAGCACTCACTGGGCTGTTGGATGATTTTCCTCTAAACCATTTGCTTGGAATCATGGAATATCCTGAGCTGAAAGAGACCCCCCCAAGGTTCTTCAACTCCTGGCCCTGCCCAGACACCCCAACAACCCCACCCTGTCTCTGAGAGCAGTGTCCAAACACTCCTGGAGCTCTGGCAGCCTTGGGGCTGTGACCATTCCCTGGGGAGCCTGGGGCTCGATATAAGAAAGAACAGATGGAGTTGAGAGGAACATCAGGTGTATTAAGTATAATTTTTTTGTCATTATTTCATCAAAGTTTTGTGAGTAGTATTTTAGTAGTTTGTTTGTTGGTATTTTCAACATGTAAAGATAAGAAATACATCTAATGATACTTTTAACTAAAGCCAGAGGTCAAATCACCATCTTGTGGAAACCCCATCCCAGGAAATGGCAGAAAAATGTGGAATTGTAGTGCTTGTGGACATGGGTTAGTGCTTGGACTCAGTCATCTTGGAGGCCTTTCCCAAGCTTAATGATTCTGTATTTCTGGATGTAAGGCCAGGAGCCCTCATTTAGCCCAGATTCCCCTCCAGTATCACCAGCAAAAGAAACCAGTGGATCAAGGCAGCACCAAAATCTCACCCCTAATCCTGCCTTCAAACCAGCCTGTCCTGTCCCAGCTCAGCCCCAGCCCTGCCATGGAGAAATTCCATGGAGAAATTCCTCCTGCTGTCCAACGTGAGCCTCCCCTGGTGCAGCTCCAGGCTAAAATAAAGCACAGAGTTGTGGCTTGGGGGTTTGCATTTAACCCTAGCAAATTCAGGATGAAGAATCAACACAGAATAGCCATCATGACTTAATTAATTAATGATTTTTTTCAGGGTCAGAGCAGCACCTGGCAGCTCCATAGGTGTGAGACTCAATCTCCCAGGTTTAATAAACTTTTACCAGGGACTTCCTGATGATGTCCAGGTGCCCACATGGAAATTTTCCTGAATTTTTCCATTTTGCTCTGGGTGTTGTGAGCAGAATAAATGTGTGAGTGCTGTGATGCACAGTAACCTGCAGAGATTTGGGAATTTCTGTGTTCAGTAGTCCCCTGCATCTCCGGATGTCATTTATCAAAACCAGCTGCTCTTTATATCACTAAGTCTTGTATCAATGTCTATTTAAAGTTAAACTGAGAGCCAAAGAAGCCTGCTTTGATTTAAATAAATCAAAGCACATCACAGTCACAGCAATTAATAATCCAAGGCTGGGGCAAACATGAAGAGTAGGAGAAATCCACTTAGGCAGGGTTGTTTTTGTTTCTTGCTGCTTTTTCTAAAGCTTATTAGAAGCAGCAATCCTTTGATTAGACTTCCACAAAAATCCCTTGGCATCAATAGGAATTAAGGGGCTTGATCCTGGCAGTCTGTGGAAAGCCAGGCTGGGGGAGGGATTGTAAGGCTCCCTTATTTATGACAGGTCATGGAAAGAGAGCTTTCACCTGGATCATTCTCAGCCTGCAATGCAAAAGCTCCTGCTGAGAATGCAGGCTGAGGTCTCAGGCTGGAATTGTGCTGCTATCAGGTATTAATGAACCATGATTTAGGTAATTACAGCTTCAGGAGGGGAGCCTTGGATTGTAGGGCAAACTTCAGCTTCTGCTGAAGCAGCAAAATCGGTGTGTGGGTCAGGTCAGAATTTGTGTGCCTTCCTCTGGAGAGTTTTGTGCCTCCCTCCCATCTCCTCCAGCACCAGTTCTGTGTCACAGGAAGAGTCAAAAGTTCAGGAATGCTTTTGGGAAATGGCTAAAGAGTGTTCTGGTGAGAGGGCCTCGTTCTCTGAGGAAGAGGTAAGGGAACCACTGGAATTCACCTTTATGTTCAGAGCAGGAGAGAAAGTCTCACCCAGCCTTCCATCTCTTCCCGCTGGGAAATTTGGTGGAATCCCAGGGTGTGTGAGGCTGAGGGAGCTCAGTGGGCACCTGGTGTCCCCTCCCTGCTCCAGCAGGGCCATCCCAGAGGCCAGGGCACAGCATTGTGTGCAGCCAGCTGTGGCCCAGCCCCAGGGAGGAGAGCCCCCAGGCTGTGTGGGCAATGTGCTCAGGGCTGGGCAGTGCCCAGGGCAGAAGTTGTGCCTCCTGGGCAGGGCAATTGCTGGGCTCAGGCCCTGCCCGTGGCTCCTGTCCACTGAACATTTCTAAGGAGGAAAAGATATTTTCTTATCACAAGGCTGAAATGGGTGCTTGCTCCTTGGGGCCCTCCTGTGATAATTCCATTTTCTTGTAGGAATAACGATTTTGCAGCTTGGATTTTATTTTAGATGCCTGTAGACTTTCTCCACTGATTGTAATGACTCCACAGGCATTTTATCACTACACTTTTAGGCTGCTCAAGAAAGATGTCATATCCAGAGGCCAAATCCCTGCCTTCAGCTGCAGGCAGGCAAGAAGGGCTTATTGGGATGCCGGAAGAAGCATTATAAAGCTTAAAAGAAATAATACTGTGGTGGGAACCTTTTATCCCATCAAAAATATATTTTTTTTAGTTTATCCAAACAATTTATGGTCATTGAATAGGACAGAAAAATGCAGGATATCTCCCACATTTTCCCTTTTATTTAATGCTTCACTTTTTATTTCAAAATGGGTTTTCTACCAAATGGCAGCTCCATGGGCAAGTTATAACAGACATTGAGCAAGCTACAAGAAAGATGGAGAGAGATTTTGGACAAGGGATGGAGGGACAGGACACAGGGAATGGCTTCCAGTGCCAGAGGGCAGGGCTGGATGGGATATTGGGAATGAGGAATTGTTCCCTGGCAGGGTGGGCAGGCCCTGGCACAGGGTGCCCAGAGCAGCTGGGGCTGCCCCTGGATCCCTGGCAGTGCCCAAGGCCAGGCTGGAGCAGCCTGGGACAGTGGAAGGTGTCCCTGCCATGGCAGGGGGTGGGATGAGATGATCTTGAAGGTTTCTGCCAATCCAAACCATTCCCTGGTTAAAAAGATAACATTAAATAGTGACTCCTGGGCTAGAATTCCCATTCCCGTGAGTTTGTTTTCAACCAACCCAAACCCAGCCTCTCATTCATTCCAAACCATCAAATTCAGCTCCTTCAGCCACGTAAAACTGCAGAGGAATCAGTTTGGGATGAGCAAATTTTTCCAGTCCTTTTGGATATAAAGGGAAATAAAGGGAGAAATAAAATCTGGATTGACTTCCACCAATGAATTCACACAATATCAAAAAGTATTTCCCTGTGCCATGGGAAAACAGGAAGGACAAAGTGCTGGGAGGGAGAGGAAAATGGGATTTACTCTTTCTTGCATGAAGTGTGACTGAACCCTCACCAAATATGAGAGGAGAAGCTTCAAAGTTACAACAATTTGGAGTTACTACTGCTAGTTACAACTCTTATATCTTTACAGTTACAGTGATTTGCAGTGTCTGCAGCTTTCTGTCAGTTTGGTTTAGGGTTTGGTGTGTTCAGGGCTTGGATTTCTGCCAGTTTGGTTCAGGGTTTGGTTTTCTATCAGTTTGGTTTAGGGTTTGGTGGGTTTTACAGGTGTCCTGCTAAGGCTGGGATTTCCTAAAGCCTGAGCTAGATATTTGTAGGTCTAAACCTAAACTCTGTTCCTAAGGGGCTTCTAGGATTTTCACACTTCCAGAGCCAGCAAGCTCAGCCAAAACTCTGTCAACAACCCAGTGCTCTGCTGGGCTCTCTCTGGAACTTCATCGTTAATGGAGAACACCAAAAATTTCCACTGATTCTCTCCCTCTGATACATCCAATAAAAATTCACTTTTCTAATACCCTGCCAGACCTTGGGCTTGGGCTGCACCATCAAAGAGCCCCTTCAGTGGTCCTGCAGATCAGGTCTGAGGTGTTTGAGGTTTTGTGACTTTGGCAAAGCCAGGTTTGGGTTCACAGAGTTTGCCTGCTAATTTAGGGCAGAAAAGTGCGTTTCACCACCATTTCAGATCGTATTGTTTTTTGACCAAGGGGTTACACAAAACCAACATATTTTGCTGCCCTGGGGAGCTCAGGACACCTCTGACAGAGCCCAAACAGGAGCTCTATTTATTGACCTCTGTATATATAGTTCCCCCACACCTTCTCAAGGGCATGTTTTTCACTCCATCCTCCCTGCAGGTTTATTCCTCACGTTCCCTCTCTCTTGTTTGTCAGAATTTAAGTGAAACTCCAAGTGATCTGTGTTTTGATTTCTGTAATTAAGTAAAACTGAGCAGATGGAGTACATCCACTATCCTGTTCAAATTCCAACTAAATTAAATAGAGCTCAGGTACCTGGAAGTTGCATCTTACAAAGAAAATTGGAAAAAAGAAATATGTATAATCCATTAGGGATATGTTTTTTATTTAGTGCATCCATTGATAGCAGCTGCCCCTGGATCCCTGGCAGTGCCCAAGGCCAGGCTGGAGCAGCCTGGGACAGTGGAAGGTGTCCCTGCCATGGCAGGGGTGGCACTGGATGGGCTTTGAGGTCCCTTCCAACCCAAACCATCCTGGAATTCTGTGATTCCATGATTCCACTAAGGATTCAAAGCACATCAGGTTGCCCTGGTACAGTCAGGGCTGCCTCAGTTACCCTTCAGGGATTTTCCTTCAGGGATTTCTTTTCTTTCACAAGCCCTGGAGATAACTGGAGTGACTCTGAAACCTGTCCCTGGTCACAGCCCTGGCATCAATCATAGTCAGGATCCAGCAATAATCAAGGTAAATGTGACAGAATCCCAGGTTTCCAGAATCCCAGGATGGTTTGGGTTGGAAGGGACCTTAAATCCCACCCAGTGCCACCCCTGCCATGGGCAGGGACACCTTCCACTGTCCCAGGCTGCTCCAAGCCCCAAAGTCCAACCTGGCCATGGACACTTCCAGGGATCCAGGGATCCATCTACTATCAGTGGATGCCTAATTTAAAAAAATATCCCTAATGGCTTATACGCGTTTCATTTTCCTCTGCCGTGGGACACCTTCCACTATCCCAGGTTTCTCCAAGCCCTGCCCAGGTCCAGCCTGGATTTTTTTTTTTTCTTTTTTTTGTTTTCCCTGCTCAGAAAAAGATCACTGATTTCAGGATCTAGGAGGCAGCAGAACTGGACCAAGGATCAAGACATTTTTCACAGGAATTTAGCAGTGGAGATGATCCCAGCCTGCTCCTGCGAGGAGCAGCCACCCCGGCGGGGTGGGGGACACATCCCCACTCCCAGCCTGTCCCAGGAGCTGCCAGCACTGACACATTTCTTTGCAGCGCCTCCAATCAAAGGAATTGCCACGTTTTTCCAGAGGGGAAGCCACTGCAGTGGAAGCAGAGTGAGACAGGGGGATGATTCACAGCTTTCCCCAGGCGCCGCTGTTTTCCCAGCCGGCTCTGCAAGCCATTCATCATCCCCGATCCCTGGGGACGCGCATCCTCTCCGGGGAGCGGCTCCCTTCCCTTCCCTCCTGTCCTGCCTGCCAAACGCCGGCCCGGCCATGGCAGAGGAAAATCATTAACCCAGGACTCGTTTTCCTCTCACAGACACCGCGTCCTGCCCAGCTCAGCAGGGACATCGGCTCCAGGTGTATCTCTGGCCACAGAGGGGCTCTGTACAAATCACAAACGGGATGGGGCTGCTGTGGAACTGCCTTGAGCTGTTTGATTTTCCAGCATCAGTCTCATTCCATGGTTATGACAATGGGAAGATGCCACCAGCTCACATCCCAGACAAAGAACTCAATGTTACAACTCACTTTATAAGTTGTTTGACCAATCACACAAAGCAAAAGCACATTGACAGTAGTTCCATCCAATCACCATAAGCACACGTACCTTTGGTTAAAACAATGCTTGATTATTTTGAATACAATGCCTGTGTGTAAGCCTTAAAACACAATGCACAGAGCTCCATTATTAAGCTTAAAACTCCCTAATATCTCCCTAGATAAACTTTCTGCAGCTTAGGGAGTTATTCTAGCCAAGCATTGATACACAGACCATTGTTCTATTTCTCTGTACTTTTCTACTTCTGACGTAATTTTTCTGCTGACCAATCTCATGGCTGCTGCTTGGCTCTGATCACAGTTCTGCTGTCTCTGGGGCCTGCCTTTTGCAGCTTTCCCAAAACCCTCTGATTTTGTGGATTCCCACAGAGGTGCTCCAGGAACTTGTGTCCTTCATTCAGGGGATAATCAGGAGCAGACTTTCTTCTGGGAAGAGAAGGAAAACTCCTCAGGATCCCCTTTGGAAGCAGCCACATCACACTGTGAGGGGCACACAGGGAGATGTGACATCACCATGGCTCCCTAATTAATTATTGAATTAATTCAATTCCTGCTTTAGCAGCCATGCTCAAGCCTCACCATCTCCTCACCCAAGCTCACATTCCCTGGGGAATGTTTCAGTGCTGGCTCTGCAGATGAGCCAAGAGCTGCTGGGAAGGGGAATGGCAGGAAATCCTACTTGGCAGTCAGGATTATCATGGAATCATGGAATGGTTTGAGTCTGGAGAGGCCTTAAAGCCCATTTTGTTCCACCCCCTGCCATGGCAGGGACACCTCCCACCATTCCAGGCTGCTCCAAGCCCATCCAGCCTGGCTAGGGAACAATTCCTAATTCCCAATATCCCATCCATCCCTGCCCTCTGGCAGTGGGAATCCATCCCTCCATCCCTTGTAAGGAATCTCTCTCCATGTTTCTTGCAGCTCCTTCAGGCCCTGGAAGGGCCTCATGAGGTCATCCCAAATCTTCTCTTCTCCAGATTTAACAATCCCAATTCTCAATCCCAAGGGAGAAGAGCACAGAAATCCCTTCCTGCAGCACATCTGGCTGTAGCCAGACCTCTCTCTATTACATGAGAGTGGTATTGCAGAATTCTGCTCTTTCTCATACGTTGGGGGCGTGGAATGAAAGGCAAACAAGCAAAATAAAATCCAATCACACAAAATTCCTCCCTTTCCTAATTTCTCACCAAAGCCTGGAGATGGCGTAGGCAGGAGATAATTAAAAGCATGAGGTCAAGATGCTGTGCAACTTCTTCCCATGGCCTAAGACTAATTAAAGAGGAGTTATTTTTAATCATAATTGTTATTTACTGGACAAATTGCGTTTATTCTACAAGTGGCACCTTTACATGAAAAGCCAGGAGAAAAATTCAACTCTTCTTTCCAACTCTTTTCCTCAACAAATGAGTCTTTTCCAAATCTTTCATGATTTGGCAGGCTGGTCATTGCTTTTCTTCCTTCCCCTCTAGGGTTTTCAACAAAACATCACTGACCAGGAACAGCAGCATCTCCTGCAAACACTCTGCAGTGTTTCCATCCAGATCTTCCTTTGCCACCCAGCTCCAGCACAACAAAACTGACGTGGTTTTAATTAGTTTGAAACTCCCTGTTAGAAAATCCAGCCATGTATTTCCAGTTCCATGTAAATCCAAGCTGGAGCCGTGTTCCCAGCCATGGGATTGGGTTTGGTTTGATCTGTGTAAACCATTTCCTGTCCTCCCAGCACTCTGTCCTGGTGTTCCCTGAAGAATGACGTTGGTCCAGCATTCCAGGAGGAGTGGGATGTTTGCTCACTGTTCCCTTGAGCTTGTTGGTGTGTTTTAGAGGATGTCCAGGAGAATTCTTGCCTTGAAAATCACTGTTGTTTCCTCTCTAATGAACTCTCTTATGATCCTTAAATTTCCATTTCCCAGATTTGCTTTTTCCTCCTCCAAAACATGATGAAGGAGAACAGGACATGGAAGGGAAGCTGTTAGATAACAACTTATGTAATGGCTGTGGGAAGACTTGTAGATGCCCACGGTTGAAAAAGCACAGCAAAATCCAAGAAAGAGAAGTCACAAAGTTTTATCAACAGGCTGCACTCTCAGCATGGAAATTGATGTCATTTTTGTCCATATTTTCTGAAATTAAGCAGGACAAAAGAGTAAAAGAAAAGCAGGGAGAGCCCCTGGATCCCTGGCAGTGCCCAAGGCCAGGCTGGAAAGGGCTTGGAGCAGCCTGGGATAGTGGAAGGTGTCCCTGCCATGGCAGGGGTGGAATGGGATGGGATTTAACATCCCTTCGACCCCAAACCATTCTGGGATTCTGGGATTAATTCCTTACTGCCCAGGCTTCTACAAATGTCTCCATGGATCCCATCACTCAACCTTCAGCTTGGAGATCTTTCAGGAGTTTTCATGGCTGCCACGGGAATGGACATTTACACAGGATGGGTCTGGCAGCTCCCAGGCACCAACCAGAGGAACTCCAGTGTGGAAACCCAGGGCACTGGGATATTTCTCTGTCTGCTCTGGCGTGCCCTGACCCCCAGGGCAGCACTGACTCTGACCCTCATTCATGGAGAAAGTTTCCTGGCCTTCAAGATAGGCTGGAACCCACAAAAGTGTGCAATAGATTACAGAGAGCAGTGTAGGTGTATCACTGGGTGAGAAATTGAGGTTTTGGGATTTTTAGTGTGTTGTGGATGGAAGCAAGATGGAGGGCACAGGGTGTCACCCTGGGTTTCTTCTTCATGCTGCTTCTTCCTCCTTCTCCATGGGTTTGGGTGGCATTTTGTAATTGGGCAGAAAAGTCCCCATTGGGCTCTGTGGGATCAGTTATTGGGCAGAAAAGGGAAAATAATCCAGGTGTCAGCTCTTAACTGGACAGTTTAGTCTTAAAAGCCCTTGGAACAAGAGATTGTTCCTTCAGCATTTTGTGCCTTCTAATGAAAAGCTGCCAAACTCACAGTAGTGAGACTGTTTTATTGATAAGAAATAATAAACACCTGAGTCTGAATATGAATTACTGTCTCAAGGGTCCAGGGTTTTCCCAGATCTTTTTGGGGGACATAAACCCACATCCCTCCTGCAGGGCTGTGCTCTGCATCTCCTCATGCCACACCAGTGGTGAGATGTGACAGTCCCCACAGAGATGCCACCACATTGGGACAAAGAGCCCAAAGCCCAACCCTGCAGCGTGCTGGCCACTCCTGGAGCAGCCACAGCATTTCACCCCCATCACTGAGTCAAAAATGCCTCAAACATCCCTCCCTCCTCGTGGAGCAAATCCGTGCTGGCCAGGGAAGGGAAAGGGAGAGGGATAGCAGAGTTGGTGATCCCACAGGCTCCCTGCCTGTCTGAGCAAGGCAATCCTGCCTTTAAATCAGGCTCCAAGGATGCTGCAAGGCAGAGCCCCTTCACGAGGCTGACAAGCATTTTTAATCTGGTGATTGCTGGCCCTGGCAGTGGCACAGACACTGAGACTACAAAAGAGTCACTTCAATGCAAGGAGCTGCCACTGAGCCCCACGTCACAAAGCCCCTCTGCCACAGGGACGAGGACACTGCAAATAAACACTTCTGGGAAACTCTCTCTCCGTAAAGAACGCATTTATAGAGCATCCAGATGTTGGTTTAGCACTTAACGAGTGTGGGAGAAAACAAAGCTTGAAGGGCTGTGGTTGGTTTGGGTTGGGGGTTATTTTCTCTCCTTGATCTCCTTTATTGAGTGTGTACAAACAGAGTGACTAAAAAATGCATAGGAAATCCATGGGTTTTTCTCTGTGCTAAATAGGACTGGTCTGAGGGGACTGCTGTGTCCTGTGGGGTGAAGGTAGGGGTGGGAGGATGATCCCCATCCCTGACACTTTGGGACAGTCTTGCCCAATTTATTTACAATTTATTTATTTCTTGGTTGCAAGAAGCACAAGGGTGAGGTGGAGAGAACAACCCTCCAAACCTTGGTGCCAGAGATCATAAAATGAGATTTGAAAGTTGAGTTTTAGAACTTTAACCAGGGTTTTTTAACAAGCACTTTGTGCTCACCTGGTCCTTCAGGGACACGTTTGGGACTGAGGTGTCCCAGAGGGTCAGGGACCATTTGTGAGAGTCTGGACCCACCCCTGCACTCCCAGGGCTTCACCAGGCATGGGAGAGGGCAGGGATAATTCTCTGAACCCCAGCACCTCCATCCAGAAGTTCCTGGGAGCATTTTGGAGAAGCCCCTTATGATCCCAGGAAACTGCTCGGAGTGAGGGCAGTGTTGGGAGGACAGAATTTATGTTTTAATGAGATTTATGGAGAGGAAAACTGGCTCCTTAATCTATAATTTCTCCCGGAATAACTCATTTTTTTGTTCTCCTCAATTCTTCTGTTCCTGGGCTGGGGGGAACCCTGATCATCCCACCCAGCTCTGCAATGGGAGAAGCAGGAACAGTTCCAGTTGCAGCTGCTGGTGCTGCTCTCCTCTCGGGAGCAGCATCACCTTCCTGGCAATTCCCTTCTTCCCAAACCTCCCTTCCTGCTTTTCTGGGATCCTGCAATTGCCCCAAAGCATCTGCAAGGGTGAGCAGAGGTTATTTCTGTGTGGGGAGAAGAGAGAAAACAAACAGTGGATGCATTTGCAAATCCATTTTTGGGCATCCCCAGCCCAAGGAGTCTGTCGGAGCCTGGACATTCCCAGCCAGCGGGAAGTCATTAAACTGCTTTTCATTCCCATTGCTGCTGGGATGTTTTGTAGGATTCTTGAAAACACTGGCAACCACAAACTGAGATTAATACAACCCCACTGATATGGGAGCTGCTGCACTCTTCCAGATTGAAACACAGCCAGAAAACACAGCCCACAGGCATTGGTGTCCTCCAGGGGGGACAGCACTGGGCACTTCCAAAGGAAAAACTGGGATTTCAGGCTGCACTGCTGCCTCTGCCACTACTTGCCCAAGTTTTGTCTCTGTGGAAAACTGCCCTGCCTAAAACCCACCACATGAAACCTACTTTGCAGATGAGCGTGGAGAGCAAGTCAAGGGCTTGGCTAAATTTGGCAATTCTGGGGTAGTTTTGGGAGACAGGATCATCCCAGTCCCTTCCCTGGGGTTCTTGGAATGTTTGCCATCAGTTTCTGGATGAAATACAGACCCTGAGCCTAAGCCCTAATGTCTGGAGGGATTTCAGACCACAGCCAAGGTGCCTGGAATATTTAGATCCCTTTAGATCAGGCAGGAGGCTTGGGATTTGCCAGATCAGTGTTTGAGGTTCATCTTTAGGCACCAAGATGCATTTCTGAGCTGGTTTTAACTTTTTGCAGCCAGTGCTAAATCCCTCAGCTTCCCTGGGGTGGAGGAACCATGGGACACATCAGCTCACCCACACAAAGTTGGATGAAAACAGAACCTGGAACTCGAACAAGTGTTTGCAAATCTTTGTCTGGTTTTGCAAAGCTGCATTTGGGGGTAAAATCATAGTTCCCATCTCTTCCCAGGAAACCATCCTATCCTACAACCCAGGAAATGATGGCTGAGCTTGGCCCATTCCAGCCTGACCTTTGGGATGCTGCCAGGCATTCCCAATCCCTGCAAGTCTCTGCTGGATCGATGGCGTTGGGATTTGGGTTTTTCCTCTTCACTCTCTCAACTTTCCTTCCCTCCTTGCCCCCCCAAAAAAACCAATTACAAGTCGTGGCTGGGTATCCAGACCTTGGGGAGTGTGTAGAGAAGAGATGGAGCAGAGGTTGAATTCTTGGCTTTGGGTTTGGATGGGGGTGGCCATTCTTGGGTGGAGGTGGATTTCACACGAGTCAGAGCTTTGCCTCTCCCTCCACAGGCAGCATCCAGCACCACCCACTGAGCCACAGCTATCCCAAATCTCTGAATCCAGCATCCTCTGGAGCCTCATTCCTCATCTTCCCAGCTATCCCTGCCATGTCTCTGGGTCTGAGGACACCACTCCCACCCTACACTGGTCGCTCCCAGCTCCTCGCCCTGTGCCTCTCCCTACTTCATCCTGAAGCTGTGCACATTTGGAAAGTTTAACCTTTGGTCTTTTTTTTGTGTGTAAGACACATTTCCTGGCCTGAGGAATTGACTGATTCCTGATTTTCCCAGCTCTCAGTTGGGCTATGTTAGAATCACAGAATCATGGCACAGTTTGGATTTGAGGGGACCTCAAAGCTCATCCCATTCCACCCCCTTCCACTATCCCAGGCTGCTTCAAGTCTCATTCAGCCTGGCCTTGGACTCTTCCAGAGAATGGGGCAGCCATAGCTTCTCTGGCACCCTTAATTTGCCATCTGACAGGCTGGATCTCCTCCAAATCAGGTTGTTTGCTCTCCTTGAATCCTCATCCTTCAAAGAAACCCATGGCAGGCTGCTTATTTCAAAGTCTGCCTTAAATATCAGAGGGATTTAAGGAAATCCTTCTTGCAAAACCTTCCTGGAAAATACCCCTGCACTTGGGCTTTAAAAAATAATACAGAGTTTATTTCTGGGGGCACTCCCCATGCAACATCCCCAACACCAAATCCAGCAGATAGGCTCCTTTTCCCTCTTTTTTTTTCCCTTATTTTGTAGGAAGCTATTATATCCTCACTGCAAAATCTGCCCTGGAGTCTGGCAGAGCGGGACAAGGAGCCATCACTCCAAATCAATTCATATTAAAAATATGATAAAAAACAATACAGAGTTTATTTCTGGGGACATTCCCCATGCAACATCCCCAACACTAAATTCAGCAGACAGGCTCTTTTTCCCTCTTTTTTTCCCCCCCTTATCTTGTAGGAAGCTATTATATCCTCGCTGCAAAATCTGCCCTGGAGTCTGGCAGAGCGGGACGAGGAGCCGTCGCTTCCAAATCAATTCATGGTGGTCTCGAGCTCTGTTTTTGTTCTGGCACATTAAACAGAATGAAGACATATGTCTGAATTTAAGACATCCTTTGGCTTCCCTGTACACATGAGCCAGCCGAGAAATTCGAACTATTTCAAAGCGCTACGAAAAAGAATTGTAGACACATCCTTTTGTTTAGGCATCTATTTTTAATTATCCTGCCTTTTAATATTCCTCTCCATTTGAGGATAATCAGGGAAAATAGATCCTGCTGGGCATTGTCATGCTTAATAAAAGTAAGGCTGAACATCTGCAAATTTGGCGACAGCGTGGCGCATCTGATGCACCAGCGGCCGAGCTGCATTCCCGGGTAATTATAACCCCACGTGCAGCTGGAAGGGTGTAATTCCCTGTTTACATCCATTCTAGCACTTCTCCCAAACTCCTCTGGCTTGGGGTGTTAAAAATTTGGGAATGGGGGTGTTGTTTTCCCCCCAGTCCATGGGGGAAAGGTGGAAGGGCAGCAGAACAGAGCGTTGTCTGCCACTCGGTGAGGGTGAGGAACTCGTGCAAGGCAGGGCTGGCGTTCCCAAAATTAGCACCATTGGAATTAAATCAGTGAAAGTGAGAGCAGGCTGCAGGCTTTCCCTCCTACTATTTATTATTTAATTTTTCTTGGCAGAGCAAACCCCACATCCTGCAGTGGCTGCCGCGCAGGCTTAGCTGTGCTCTGCAAAATTTCCCCGCTGCTCCCAGGGGAAAGGTGGCTCTTTCCCCAGGGAAAACACAGCTTTTCCCCCAGGGAAAACATGGATGAGTTCCACTTGTCCCTTGGCAGGGTGCAGAGCCAGAGGTGATGTTTTCTCCATCATCCCAAAGCTGGGCCATGCTGGCCCTTGTGCAGGGCTGGAGGTTGGGTGTAAATTCTGGGGAATGCCCAATGAGCGTGGGTACACGTGGGAGGAAAACAGGGAATTTCTGTACACCTCCTGCTCCACTTCCCACACCAGGTTCTGTCCTTCCAGGGGAGGGGAAGAGGGAAAGCAGGAGGAAAATGGCCAAGGAAAGGGGAAAATGCACATTAATGTGTTCCCAGCCCTGCTAAACATGCAAAGCTCAAACCTCAGCAGATCCAAACCTCCCTCTAAGCACACCTTGCTTTTCCACCAGAATTCCCCGCTCCAGAGCTTCTCCCAGAGGAAGAATTTAATTTGTGCCTGGTGGGAGGGAGTGGATGGAGGATGTGACACATCTCTGGATGCTGTTTTGGGGAACAAGGGTGGCCTCCTGCCCTAAATTAGGAAGAGATAGGAAGAGATCATTTTTATGCTGCATCGTAATTCCATCTCCAGAAAGATCTTAACTCTTCTTTGGGACCAAACTCTTTATGTGCCAAAAAAAAAAAATGTCCCAAGCTGTAAGGAGAAAATGCAGGGGGTGAAGGAATAAAAATATTGTGCCTAGCCAGCAAATAGAGGTTCACTGGTGCAGGTCTCCCAACTGGCAGCAAACTGTCAGAAGCTGCTGGGTTATTTCCTAGGAGGCTGAGAGTGGAATCTCTGCTAGAAAAGCTCAGTCCTGACATTTTTCAGGTGTTTGAAGAATTTTTGCAGCCTTTCAGTAGCTGAAGGAGGCCTAGAGAGAGATGGAGAGGGACTTTTTATATGGGAATATAGTGCCGGGACAATGGGGAATGGGTCCAGACTGACAGAGGGGAGGGTTAGATGGGATATTGGGAATTAGGCATTGTTCCCTGGGAGGGTGGGCAGGCCCTGGCACAGGGTGCCCAGAGCAGCTGGCAGTGCCCAGTGCCCAGTGCCAGGTTGGACAGGGCTTGGAGCAGCCTGGGACAGTGGAAGGTGTCCCTGCCCATGGCAGGGGTGGCGCTGGATGGGCACTTCCAGCCCAAACCATGCTTTGACTCTGTGATGCTTGAAGTCCTTGAATCACCACCCCCATATCTAAACACCCCCATCTCTTTCAGTGACTTTTAAAGACAACACAACTCTCCCAAGAGGTTCACCCTCAGCCTGGCAGCTGCCTCCTCTCCTCTCCCTGAACTTGCAGCTCCCAGAGGCTCCAGGAAGCCGCCCCAGCCAGGAGGGAGCTGCCGAGGCTGCGAGGCTTCATCAGAGCATCCCTGGAAGCAAGAGCAGCTCCCTCCCTGCTGCCATGTGCTCGGCAGCTGCCTGGCTGTGCTCCTCAAAGGACGCCAGGAGCTGCAGCTCCAGATGCCGGCGCTCCCACAGAGGCCCGGCCGTGGACGCCGCTCCGGCTTGGCCTTGGCTGCTGCGCCAGAAAGGAAAAGGGTAATAAAGGAGCAGCTCCCTCCCCACGGCTGGGGCTGCAGCCTGGGGGCTCACAGCAGCCCAGAGAGAGGCAGGGAAGGGATGCTGGAGGTGCAAGCGTGGTTGTTGCATCTTCCAGCAAGATGGGGCCATCGGTTGCTCCGAGCTCCTCAGTGCGCAGCGCTGAGGGAAATCTGTGGGGTCACCTCAGCAAGGATGGGGCACACTGGGGATTTTCAGTGGGGATTTTCATCTTCCAGGTGAAAATGTGGTGCTCCAGGCTCCCATCCCACTGGAAACTGCACCCCCTGTGACCAGGAATGGTCCAAGCTCCCTACCAGGACTTGTTGCTGTCATCCCCATGCTTGGACCATTCCTGGTCACAGGAACTGCAGTTTCTCTGATGCCTTGAGAAGGCTGACCTAGAACAGAGCTAAAGAATAAAGCAAGAATTTATTAAAAGGCCCCAGTGGATCCACCTTGGGCAGCACAAGAGCCCAGCCAGGGCTGCACCCAAGATGAACCAAAATGGTCACAAAATGGACACCTGGTCACGGGGTCTCCCACTTTTATAAGTTCTGCTCCATTTACATATTGGTCCCCAGCTAGAGAAGGAATTGTTTTGTCTCCCTACTCTGTGCACAGAGCTCAATGTGAAGCTCAGAACTACACACTAAAGCAGCACAGAATCTGAAAAATAGAAAAGCTAAAAATTAAGGCATCATCTCCATGTGGATGCCCTGCAGGTTTGGGGATAAAACAGGCTGGGGTGGGAAGAGGGAAGTCAAGGTTTTAGGTCTATTTTATGCAAATTGTTGCTGTGTCCTGTGGAGGGTAAAAGAACCTCCTGTCAGTAACCAAGCTTTAGAAACCTGCCCTAAACCTGGTGTGCATTTGTGTGTGAAAAACATTTAATGCTGGAAAAGGCCCTTGAGATCATGAGTCCAGCTGCTCACTCAGCACCACTGAATCATGTCCCCAGTGCCACACCCACAGCCTTTTGGACACTTCCAGGGATGGTGACACCATCAGCAGCCCATTCCAGTGCTTGACCATCCTTTTGGTGAGGAAATTTTCCACAATGTCTAATCTGAACCTCCTCTGGCACTACTTGAGGCTGTTTCCTTTTCAGTCTGTTCCCTGGGAGAAGAGACTGATCCCTGCCCTACTCCAGCTCCTGGCAGGGAGTTGTGCAGAGCCACAAGGGCCCCCTGAGCCTCCTTTGCTCCAGGCTCAGCCCCTTCCCAGCTCCCTCAGCCCCTCCTGGGGCTCCAGCCCCTTGCCCAGCTCCATTACCCATCTCAGGACATATTTCAGCAAATTTTATTCCAGTTCAAAGTGCTTGTGCACTCCAATTCCCACACAGCATGTTTCCAGGGTGTTTTCATGACTCTCCATCGTGGCTTTTTGCATCAGAGCTGTGCCAGGAACACTTTGGAGGTGGCTCCCAGACAAGTCATGCAAACCCTGCCTCCCCACTGATGTGTCCAAGGGGTTTGAGGTGTTTCAAGGCCAGAGCAGTTGGTCAGAGAGGGCAGCATGACCAGCAAGGCTGCTGTTGCTCCTCCTGCTGAAATTCCAGGTGTAGGATTCCACCCTGGGTGTATTCCCCCGCTGACCAACCACTCATTAGCTGCTGTACAACCACACAGAAAGCTTCCACCACCTCCAGTAGACCTTAGAAACACCCTGGGGCAGAATCCCAGCTCTGACACATCCTTAAACCAAGCCATTATCCACTCTCCGTGGTGGTCTAGGGACACAACCTAACTATGTTCCACACAGCAGGGAGGGACAGGTCCCCTGGGACAGCTCAAAAGAAGGTTTGATTATTGCTGATCACACCCCAGATACCTGGAAACAGATATGGGCTGACCCCAGATGTCCCCATCCTTTGCTCTTGGTTGCCTGGGCTTTGCCCTCCTCTGTAGCATCAGTGAGAGATGGGCAGGACCCTTCCTGCTCACGCTAATTTGGGATCAAAACCACCAAAAAGCCATGACTTATGGTCCTTTGAGTTAAGAGCCTTGTACTGACCAGCAGGGAGCATCTGGCACATGGAATAAGGGTATTCCCAGGACCAGTTTCTTTCCCTGAGGGCCGCTTGTGCCATGGTTATCCCATTCCCTGCTTCTGGCCCGGGAGATTTGTGCAGCAGCTCTCCAGGCAAAGCACCTGATCCTGCTCCAGGTGTGACCCCCTGCAAGCACAGCCACACCCAGGGCTGTCTTCCACGAAATCTCCTTCCCTGGCACACTGGGAACAAGCTCAAGGAGCCAGTCCCAAGCCTTCCACAGAGAGATATCCCTTGGGAAGAGCCCAGCAGGGAGGTGACCATGCTGGATGTGTTTAAAACAAGACTCTGGATGTGTTTAAAACAGGACTGGACATGACACTTGGTGCTATAGTCTAGTTAAGGTGTTAGGGCATAGGTTGGACTTGATGAACCTAGAGGTCTCTTCCAACCTCATTATTCTGTGATTCTGTGATTCTGTGATTCTGTGATTCTGTGCTGTAGGGACATTCCTTATATTCCCTGTGCATTATTAGAGGCTCGTGGATCATCTCCTGCACCCACCCACACCATTCCAAATTTATTCCTCATTAAACAAATACAATCAGCCCCCACATTCCAGGCTTGCAGCTAATTAAAACCACCATGGGCTTCGTTATCCCAGCTCTTCCTTGGCTCCACTCTCCACAGCCCAAAAGAAATGAAAAGGAGTCGGTTCTGGCACATGGCTCTTCCTCCTCTGGCTCTGCATTCCTCGGGGTCTCATGGGAATTGCTGGAATTCTCAGATGCTGTTAAACAATCAGAGGGCAAATATTCCATCCCCATCCCGATTTTCCTGGGATGGCTGTGGTGGCAGGGAGCAGCCAGTGTGTCCAGGGGGCTGAGCCCAGCAGGCCTCGAGCAGCAGTTGCTGGATGGCCACAAATTAGAGGCAGCCAGGGAAATAAAAGAAGGGAGCCTGGACCACAAGTGAGAGCAAGATGAGGATGAGCCAAAGGGAAGGGATGTGCTGGTTCAGAGGGGCTTCCAAATTGCCCCAAATCCCCTTCTTGGAATCCCCCCTGATAAAGGCAGCGAGTCCCAAGCCCCAGGGAGGTTCAGTGCCCAGGTTTGGAGCTGCACCATCTCATTTCCACATCTTTGTAGCTTCTGTACTGCTCAAACCACCTCGAGGGGTGGTTTTGAATGCCCATGGGGGTTGAAACCCTTGTGGAGGCCACGTCAGGCTATGCTGCCCCAGGAGAGGGCAGAGGTGCTCCTTCCCAGCCCAGGTGGGACTGGGAGCCACCAGCACCCCTCACCTTATCTGTGACACCTTTGGGAAGTGTCACATTCACGGTGCTGCTTCTCCACCCCCAGCCTGTCGCAATCCAGTGGTGTGGGATGGGTGGTGCTGAAAAAAAACAAAAATAATCAGGGTTCAGCTGGAGAAATCTTTGGACTTCAAGAAATTTTGTGCCTTATGGGTTTGGCACAAAATGTCAATGTCAGGTCTTCAGTGGTGACTTCTTCAAAACAGTTACTGACGGATTTCCTCCTCAATATTTATTATTTGGATATTGTTTGATTGAAAATGTGCAACCAGCAGTGATTATGTTGGTTCTTACTTTTGTCCTCAATGATTGGTGCTGAAGGAAAACAAAAAATAATCAGGGTTCAGCAGGAGAAATCTTTGGGCTGCAAGAGAGTTTGTGCCTTATGGGTGTTTTCATAAGCAACAAAATGTTGATGTCAGGTCTTTAGTGGTGACTTCTTCAAAATAGTTACTGAGGGATTTCCTCCTCAATATTTATTATTTGGATATTGTTTGATTGAAAATGTGCAACTAGCAGTGATTCTGTTGATTCTTACTTTTCTCCTCAACACAAGAAAGGTGAAATATGGGTTATGCTTATTTTTAAAGGATTTTCCAGTAGTCTTTTTTCTTTAATTGAAGGTCTGTTGTTTAAAATCACGTCAGGGAGACAAACCATGAGGTGTTAAGCTCACAGATTCCAATATTAATCCTGCCCTCAGGGACCAGCATTTTCCTTCATTGTGAAAATGACATCCCACAACCTCTTAAACAAACAGGGCATTTGTTTAAAAGTGAAGTTCTTGGATGCAGTTTTTATGTAGTGGCATTTTCAAGGTTTGGTAGTGGTGGATGCAACCACAGAGGTCCTCAAGGGTAGAAGGAGTCAGGTGTGTAGGAGGGGGAACAGCTTCTATTGAAGAATCTGGGATTTGGATAAACAGATTCTGGGAAAATCACCTCTACTTCTCTTATTTTTCTTTTCCTTCCCTTGCTCCCACCCTTTGGAAATAAGCTCTGTATTTTATCCCCCAGCACAGCCCCAAGGACCCATCCCTGGTGTTTGCCCGAGCAGCAGGTGATTTCTCCCGGCCCCAAATCCGCTTTTTCCTCCTGTTTTTTCCATCCCCCGTTGCTTTCAGGAGCGCCGAGATGAAAGTCCCCATTAAAACCAGCGTCCCCATTAAGGGACGGTCACCTCTTGGTGGCACTTTCATGTGGCGGCTGCCCTGTTTGTCCCGGCAGAGGTTGTTTGTCCTCAGCCTAACTAATCCCGGCCCTGATAAACCCGCGGGATGTGCTGCCCCAGCTTCCTAACAGCTCCCAAATCTCCCAAATTAACACCTGGCCCAGATCAAAGCTCTGGCGTTCCTTTCTTCGTGCCCTCACCTTAGGCACCGAGCCTTAAGCTCGGCTTAATGGTTAAACTACCGCCATGGGAGGCTCCATGTGCTGCCCCCGGGCATCTCCCAAAAAACCATCCCGGAGAGGGAATGTTTGCTCGGACAGGATGGAGATGACACGCAGCAATTGGATTTGTTTTTTCTTTCTTTTTTCCCCATTGCCTGAGTTTCTAATAAAAGCAGGAAAACCATCCCAAGGCTTGTGAGTACAAATGCATTCATCGTTTTTTAAGAATATTTAATATTGAACTGTGATGGAAGGATATTCCTTGGGATTCCCTAAAAATGCCCTCCAAAGCCGTGGAGGTTTCTAATATAGAACACACCAAGGCAGATCTGTGTGCAGTGATCATTTACATGATCAAATTAAATAAATTTTAATTAAAATAGCGTTTTAATTTCTCCTTGGACATGCAGTGAAGCAGATCCCCCAAAAATGCCCTCCAAAGCCACGGAGGTTTGTTTTGTAGAACACACCAAGGCAGGTCTGTGTGCAGTGACCATTTACATGATCAAATTAGAGCATTTTTAATTAAAATAGTGTTTTAATTTCTCCCTAATTTAATTTATCCTTTTAATCTCCTTTAATTTCTCCCTAATTTCTCCGCATGCAGTGGAGCACACCCCCGTGAGCAACAGCACTGTGTCACACTCGGCAGCTTCAGACAACACAAAGTGACATCAGAAATCACTCCAAGATTGTGACATATTATAAATATCCCTAGATATTTGATACATTTATTTATATTTGTATATGAAATGAGATGATTGTAGAATCCCAGGGTGGTTTGGGTTGGAAGGGACCCAAAATCCCATCCCATCCCACCCCTGCCATGGGCAGGGACGCCTTCCATTATCCCAGAGTGCTCCAAGCCCCATCCAGCCTGGCCTTGGATACTTCCAGGGATATTTGGGGAGCTGGATCTTCCTCAACCACTCAGCCAGGTCCAAGCCAGGAGACGTAGAGAGGAATAGAAGATTAATGGAAGTCAGGAAATTTTGCAAAGTCCAGGGAAATCTAGGTGTCACTTCAGGCAGTTTCGTCACCTGGAGGGCTCAGGAGGTCTCGAAACCGCTGCTGGGTTTTGCCCTAAAGAAAGCAAAATAAAAGGTCCTTTCTTCCCTCTCCCTCCCTCTCCTTATGCAGCATCCCAGTGATTAAAGCATCCCTTTAGAATGTGGGAGATGCACATTGAAGTTCCTCCTTGCCTGGAGGGGTTGGGATCTAATCTCCAATATCAGCATCCAGGGAGAAAGCAGGAACAAGAGGAGAGGAAGAAGAGATCTCATCCCACCCACCCATCCTTACATCACCTCTCCTGGAGGGCTGGGGAGCATAAAATAATATTTAAAAAAATTAAATTTCAAAAATGAAATGAAATGAAATTAAATTAAATAAAAAATAAAAATAAAATAACTAAAATAAAATAAAATAAAATAAAATAAAATAAAATAAAATAAAATAAAATAAAATAAAATAAAATAAAATAAAATAAAATAAAATCTCTGTCTTTTAAAAGGACAAATGGAAGCAAGTGTCCTTGTAGGTGATATAGAAGAGAGGCTGTCATCTTCCTTTTTACCCATGGAAGTAAAACAAAATAATGTCCTGGTAAAATCAGGATATTTCATGATATTTTAATGAATTTTAACAAAACTTTTGCTTAAATGAGGATTTTCCCACAGAAGAGAGGCTGAGGACTTTCCCAGGGCAAGTGAAAGGCTCTGGATGTGGAAGGGAAAATTTTACATTTGTGGTTTGAAGAAATTATTTGGGAAGCAAACATTTGGAGCACGAGGAGCAAACCCTGCCCAGGAAAAAAAATGCTGGGTTTGCTTTGGCAGTGGTGGCTCCAAGGTGCCTTTAACCACAAGGAATTCTTCACTCATGGCCTTCTCCTGCTTCCCTCCTTGCAGCAACTCCTGTCCTGGATGTGTGGCAGCAGGAAAAAAAATGCAATTAGTGAAGAATAAATTGTTTTACCAGTGTTTTCCTCCCTCCCAGAATAATAAGGGGGTTAAGCATTTCCAACATGCCAAATTTTTCCTTCAGCAAGTCCAGTGGGTTTTCTAACTCTGATTTGTTCCTCCAGCAAGTCCGGTGGGTTTTCTAACTCTGATTTGTTCCTTCAGCAAGTCTGGTGGAATTTTGGATTCAGATCTGTTCAAAAGGCTGGATAAGGGATGTAGGAATGACTGCACACTAAGCTGGAGGAGGTGATGCCTTTGTGCTTGGTGGACCTTCCCCTCTGAGATCCTGGCAGGTCTGCAGAGAGCCTGGGCTTCCTCTGCAGCCATGGATTCAGTGGTGGGATCTGGAGCCACCAGGACCCTGGGATTTGGAGTGAGGTTCATTGTCTTTAGCTCAAAAACGAGCTGGATGGATCCTTGGAAGTACCTACTGGGGTACTAGGGATGGGGTTTGGTCACTTCATGTAGTTCCTGGAGGTGTGGAACATCTCCAGGTCTTGTTCCTCAGGAGATGTTCCACACCTCCAGGAACTACAGGAGGAACTACTTCCCCTTTGCCTGGAGGTGCAAATGAGGGGTGAAATGAATTCCTGAAGGGTTTTGGGGGATGCTGGTGAGGTCAAGCAGTGCAGGGGGATCCTAGACCAGGCTTTTATCTGGAGCCAGCCCCGGCAAAGCAGCAAGTGGAAGAGCAGATGTGAGATCTTCCTCCTGCACCTCCTGCCTGCCCTTTTGAAGTGGGAGATTAATGACCAAATTAGATTGTTGACTTTACAGGGGCTGGAGCTGGGCTGATGTCAGAGCAGGGGGACGCTCCTGGAGTCTGCCAAAAGCAGCTAATAAACAAAGATAAATGGAATGTACTTCCAGGTTATTAATGACTTCCCAGCACGGTAATCCCCAGAAACAATAGGGAAATGTTTACCCAGCGGGTTATAGTTTGACTTGGGTTAATGCTGCTCAATTAACCCGTGTGTGCTCCCAGCAGCATCCTGCAGGGATGCATCAAATGGGATGGATTGCCTGGGGAAGGGGGGAAGGAGAGCTCAGCGGTGACCTGGGCTTCCTCCAGTGTGTGGAGACACTGGGAAAAATAGTTGGGAGCACTCTGGGCACGGTGCTGCTCAGAGATGAAGCCTGTGTTTATCTGGCCCTGTTTGTCCAGGCTGCTCCTTCATCTTCAAAGCCCTCGGCGGTGTTATCCCATTAAGGTCCGAGCGGGAAAGGCCAGCATGGCACTGGGGGGGACAGCCACCCCAAATGTGCCAATTCCCCATGTCCAGGACAAGGAACAACCCCACCCCACTCAGGTGCTGCCTATGGGATAAGGATGCTGGACAGCTGCTGCCTGGAAAGGAACTTCAGAGGAACATATCTGGCCTTGAGAAACCATTCCCAATGGGTATAGGGGATTCCCCTCCAGGAGTTTTGCTGGAAATGGGAGCTGAGTGTCCACATGCATGGTCACCCACACCCCAGAAGTGTTTTCTGCCCACTGCTGGTTTTAAACACAGGATTTTTCCCATTTGGAAAAAAAAAATGTTTTTTTTCACCCATAGGTGCCCAGTGGAAGCACAGCCAAAACTTAAACAGAGCCACCAAGAAACTGAGGTTTGTTTTTCTATCGCTTTTCTGAACAATTTGAACAATGTAATTTCAGCCTGTGGTTCAGCTGAAAGCAATCCCAGGACCAGAGCAGCTTTTCCACAGGGAATGGCTCTTATAGGGAAGAATTTCCTAATTTTTTCTCCTTCTCCTGCTTTCTTTCCAGACCAAAATTGCTGGGAAAGAGCTCACAAACTTGGGTGCCAGGGAGAAGGGATGTGGGGGCTGTAGCAGGGGGGAAAGCAACACGGTTTTAAAAGGGAAAGAAGTAAAATTTATGGTAAAATTATAGTAAAATTTAATATTTGGAGTAGCCACTCCACCCCAGGATTGCTCCCAGCCTTGCCCATCATCAAGTGGTGCTCTCAAGGAATTCTCCATCTGCTGCCAGCTGGAGGATGCAAAAATCAGCGTGAATTCCAACTGCCAGGAGCAGGGAATATGAAATTAAAACCTTGAGAATAATAAGATTTAATTAGAATAATACAGAATTTCATAATCATAGAATCACAGGGGATTTTATAAATACAGAATCACAGAATGATTTGGGTTGTTAAGGACCTTAAAACTCTCATCCCATTCCAACCCCATGCCATGGGCAGATAATCCCAATGCTCTTTTCTCCCCGTAGCAAGGACACCATGAAGGGCAGTGTCCCATTTTTTGTCTGGAAGGGACATCCTGAATGTCACTTTTTGGGGTCAAGTCCTTAAATCCCAGCTCCATGGGGAGTTGCTAAGCTGGGCTGTCACTCACACCCCACATCTTCCTGCGTGCTGCTCGTGTCAGGAGGTCACACAGGGACGGGGGGATCTGGGGGCTGATTTAGGGCCTAATTTAGGGGCTGATTTAGGGCCTAATTTAGGGGCTGATTTAGGGGCTGATTTAGGGGTTGATTTAGATGTTGATTTAGATGTTGATTTAGATGTTGATTTAGAAGCTGATTTAGTGCCCAATTTCAGGGCTGATTTAGGACCTAATTTAGGAGCTGATTTAGGGGCTGATTTAGGGCCTGATTTAGGGCCTGATTTAGAGGCTGATTTAGGGGCTGATTTAGGGCCTGATTTAGAGGCTGATTTAGGGGCTGATTTAGGGCCTGATTTAGAAGCTGATTTAGGGGTTTATTTAGATGTTGATTTAGAAGCTGATTTAGGGCCTGATTTAGAGGCTGATTTAGGGATAATTTAGGGGTTGATTTAGGGCCTGACTTAAGAGCTAATTTAGAGGCTGATTTAAGGGTTGATTTAGGGTGTTATGTAGATGTTGATTTAGAAGCTGATTTAGGGCTTGATTTAGGGATGATTTAGAGGCTGATTTAGAGGCATGACTTAGGGAATGACTTAGGGATGATTTAGGGTTGATTTAAGGGCTGATTTAGGGCAGATGTAGGGCTGATTTAGGGCTGATTTAGAGCCAGATTTAGAGCCAGATTTGGACACTGACTTAGGCCTGATTTAGAGGTTGATTTAGGGCCTCCATCTCTGGGTTCTCTGGAGCACACAAAGGCTCTCCAAGGAAGCTGAACCTCTCCTGCCATTGCCTTTCCAGGATGAGGAGTTGGGGAGGAGCTGCTGCTCACAGGGGCTCAGGAATGGGCTGCTGGCTCTGGGGAGGGGGGGGTTAACGAAAGACAAGGAAAACCAATTTTAAAATAATTTAGAAATCAATATAGAAGCAATATTTTTTTTTTAAATCAGCATATAAAACATTGGATCCATCACCTACACCATCCATTCATTTGTAATTAAAGAGTCACTGCTCTCCAGTGATGCCTCTTCCAGTTGCTCATTAATTGTGGAAGCAATGGAACTCAAGAGAAACCCTGTCCATGTTTTTATCCCAGGTTTTCCCTTGGCATTTTTTCTTCTCATCTTCTCCCTTGCATTTTTTTCTGCCCATTTTCACCTTGGAATTTTTCCTTCCCATCTTCCTCTTTTTTAGCTTCTCTTGGAATATTCACTGCCTGGAGTCTCACGGACTTTTAGAATTAGCAAACTGCCTGAAGTCTCATGGATTTCTAGCATTTAGCAAAAGCAAAATAAACACAACAGTCCCCACGAGTGTTTTATTTGTGAGCATTATTTGCCTCGAGAGCAGTGCAACATTAACTCAAACAAAACTGTTCCTTTTTGCTTTTTCTTTTACTATTGGGAAAAAGGTTTCTAAATTGATTGGGTAGTTTTTCACAGATTTTGTCTGACTTTTTGTGCTTGCACTCATCTCTTCCTCAGTGTGAGCTCAGCTACACCTCACATCAGTGTCTGCTGGTGTGACAGTGGCTGTGCTGATTTATTATATTAATCTTTATTTAAAAAAAATGTTAAATTCTTGTTTTGCAGCCTTGGGGTTTTTTTTAATTCTTGTTTTGCAGCCTTGCTTTTTTTTAATTTGATGGAAAGTGTCCATGCAGTTTATGGAAGAGAATGTGAAGCTCCCTCCTTTAGATGGACACACAGAGGGAAAGCAGTTCCATTTCTGCCTTGATACCATAAAAATGGCCATAATAATTGTAAACCTTCTTTTAAAAATGCAATTTTAGAAAGCAGAAAGTGTGTTTATTTCATGGCTGGGTTAGCCCCAGCAATGGGTGTAAAAACAATGCTATATTTAGATTTTATGTGGATAAATATAGACCACCAGCATATGTGTCAATGTTTTATTTTTCCCTTGGGAATGGAGGAAAGGGGGTGGGGGGGGAAGAAAAACCCTAACAACTTCTCTGGCCCCAAAAATCAAGGAAAAATTCCACTTCAAAGTGCCTGAGTGGCTTGAGAGGGGAATCACAGCACAGTAGTTTCTCTTGCACTGGCTCATCACGGCGCTGGATGCAGTTGAAGGAAAACTTTGCATGAGCAGAGTCTCTCCCAGCAAATCAAACTGGCTGAGTGTGAGGGAGCAGCTTTGAAGGGACCACCTACCACAAACGTTATTCCAAAAGCCGAAATTCTTACCACGAGCATCCAGGGAGTCAATGATAAACAGATGAGGCAGCCAGCAGAAATTTCACAGAGTTGTAACTTTAACTTTCTGCATGTGTTGGAGAAATAAGTTCTTTAAAAGAGCAGTGGAGCTGTTTATTATTAACATCATTTTATTCCTACTCACAGCACCCAGCACTGTCCTGACCCACTGCATGTTCTCCCTTCCAGCTTCCTTTACTCAAATATAATTTTATTTTTGCGGGTCACTGCCTAAATTACAGCCAGGAGACTCCCTGCATTGTTTTTTCACCTTTTATTCTCTATACAGAAATTTCCAGGTGCTTTTTTGCTCTAGGAACAAACAAATTGCAGCAGCTGTGATGGGAATTTGGGCATTAAAAAGTCCTGGATTGGCTTTTCTCCTGGACTTCCTCAAAGTTTTCCATCATTTACTGACTCCTCCAGTTTTAGAAATTGGTGACAAAATTACAAATGAGATCAGCAGCTCAAGCAGCAGTTGAGTGAGGCTTAAGAGCAGAGCTCAGCTCATCTCCATGATCTGTTTGGGGTCAGACTGAAGCAGGAATCTGGAGCGTGACTTTGGAAATGCCAATGAGCTTCACATCCATCACTTCATCACATCAGGAGCCATGCACAGAGGATATTTATGGGAAGAACAAAATAAAAACCCCGAACCCAAACATATTTTGCTGGCTGTTGGGTCTCAGAAAAAATCCTGGAATGGTCAGAAAAAAAAAAAAAAAGGCACCATCTGAAATATGAGGGCAGTGAATGTCTCAGGCCACATTACGCAATAAAATATTAATAAATAAAGAAGTGGGCATCTTGTGGGGAATGAGGTTTTAGTGGTTGTGGTGGGACATTTAAGCTCCTCTCCATAAATATTGGGAGCTTGGGACTGATCTGAGAGTTTAACAACTCCTTTGGGAATTTAGTTTGTATTTCTGACAGCAGATCATGGATTTTTCTCTACCACAGGCAGCATCCCACCTTCACTATTTCAATATCAGGGAACTTGCACTTTGAGTTGGGAGTTTGATCAAATCCATGGGCTTCCTTGTCCAAGGACACTTGGGGTGCCTGTGCCCTACTCTCCTCCTGTAGAATCTTCTCTAAAAAGCCTTTCTCCCCTGTCCCTAATTTGGAAAGTGCATGAACACCACAGATCCATAGGCATGGCTGGATACCCCAAACCCCATCCTGGAATGGCCAAACCTTCCCCCACCTCCATGTGTCCCAACCAAAACGAGCTTGGATGGTGTCTCTTAAGGAAAATTACCTGTGTCAGTATGGGAGAAAATCTGGGGGAAAAAAAAAGGCAATAAGCCTAAATCCAGAGAATTTCATAGCTGAAACCCCAACCCAGAGCAGCTGTGGCTGCCCCTGGATCCCTGGCAGTGCCCAAGGCCAGGCTGGACAGGGCTTGGAGCAGCCTGGGATGGTGGAAGGTGTCCCTGCCCATGACATGGGGGTGACACTGGATGGGATTTATGGTCCCTTCCCACCTAAACTACTCCCTGATTCTGGGATTCACTCTGGGCAGCCCAAATCTCCTCCTTGCACCTCCAAACTCACCTGGGAAAGCTCAAGGAGCCAACACAGGATGAGTTTTTGGGATGCTCCATGACCCATCCAGGCAGGACTGAAATGTTTTGGGGGGGTGGCCAAGTCTTTCCCCACTGGAATTCCCAGTAACGGGGTTGGGACACGGATACCTCAAATTCCATGATGGGATTCAGTTTAAGTGCCCATCCAGGATTTCATAAAAGGATCCTGAGGGAGAATCTGTTCACCCATAACCTCTCATTTCCATGCATCCTTAAATATTCCATTTGCACCCTGCAGAACTGGGTACCCACTACCAGGGAGCTGATCCTGAAAAATGTCAAGCAATTCCCAGGAGCTGCTGGGCACACGCGACCCCCAGAAATCCTGCCACAATTCCCAAATAAACAGGGAAAGTTATTCCAAACCCAAACAGGGATCAGCCCAAGCCAGCTCCCACCCTCTGTTATTTGTCTCCTGCTGTGTTTAACTCCAGATCCCAGTTTTCAGTAAATTGGGATTGAGAATGATTGGAGAGGGCTGGAGCTTGGCTGGCAAAACTCGAGTAGGGGTTTTCCTGTATCCAGCCACTTTGGGGTTTGTCAGAGGAGTTAGTGCAGCAGGAGACACTTTTTGGGCTGGAAATTCTGCAGGAGAACAGGATGAGGATCCATGCTGTGCCCTGCTGCTGCTGGGAACTCCAGGAGAAGGATGGATGGGCTCGTGCTGGTGCTCAGGATTGGGATGGGAGCTTTCCAGTCCTTCCCTTGGGCATCCAACCCATAATAGATGGAGTAAATCTTTGTTTTCCAAGATTTCCTCCCCAAAATATGAATGCTTGTCTACATTTCTGGTCATCAGTTTTGGTCCTGTCGTGTGCAACAATATAATTTGCATTTCTCCCCAACTAAGGCTATCAACTTTAATGAGGATATCAACCTTGCTATAGCCTTGCAAATAAGATTAGATACTTTAAAAAAAATAAAACTATGAAAAAAGCATTGTAATAATACCCACAAAGAGTAATTTTTAGATGATTAGCTTTAAGACATCTACAACATAGAGTAACAAAAAGCTGATAAGGCAAGCAACACTTACAGTGTTTTGTAATTAAGAAATAGTTGGCTTCTAATAGTGAGGGTGTGAATTATAACATCTGTATTGTCTCACCCTTCTCATCAGACTGAAAATAGAATAAATTTTTTAAAACACCTCTCAGTTGCCTCATCTCTGGGTCAGAAAAATTATAATCCAACAATCAGGGACTCATGGAGTCACTAAGGGTGGAAAAGAACTCCAAGATCATCAATCCAAGCTCTGATCAACCACCCTCAGGGCCACTAAACCACCAAGGGCCACATCTACTCATTTCTGGAACACTTCCAAGGATAATGAATCCACCTCTTCCCTGGGCAGCCCAGTTCCATTGTTTGACCTCTCCTTCCATGGAGAAATTTTTCCTGAATGTTGGGCAGCGATGCAGGAATGGATTGGTGGAACAAGAGGGCATTTCTTTCCTGAGCTGGAATTCCAGGAGCTGGAGACAAACCAACAAGCCCAGACATGCAGGACTGGGCCAGAACAGGATTTCAGACTGGGCAAGAACAGGATTTCCCCTGGGAGGCTCCTGAGGTGTCGGCCCTGCTGCTTGATGATGCCACAGTCTCACCTTTAGGGACTCAAAGCATTCCTTGGCTGCTCATCAAGGTGGATTTAATGCAATCATCATTTCACTCGTAAGCTTTAATTCAGTTTTCTGCTTGAAGGGCAGGAGAAACCCTATTTCACCAAAAAAAAAAAAAAAAAAAAAAAAAGAAAAGAAAACAAAAGAAAAGGCAGCAAAAGACAACTTTTAATTTTGGTGGAAGGATTTTTTTTAAATTAATTGTGATGGAAAACACTTGATGCAGTAAATGAAGAGAGAGCAGGCCTAGGAGTGAAAAAATACACACCCTATGTTATTACAAATGGGGGGTTATTGGGAATAAATATATTATATTAATAAATAAAGCTGGGGCTGTTCAGCCTGGAGAAGAAAAGGTTTGAGGAGACCTCACAGCACCTTCCAGGGTCTGAAGGGGTGACAGGGAAGACGGAGAGGGACAAATCATCAGGAACAAGGAGTGACAGAACAAAGGGGAATGGCTTCAGACTGACACAGGGGAAATTTAGGTTGGATTATTGGGAATGAGGAATTGTTCCCTGGCAGGGTGGGCAGGCCCTGGCACAGGGTGCCCAGAGCAGCTGGGGCTGCCCCTGGAAGTGTCCCAGGCCAGGCTGGACAGGGTTTGGAGCACCCTGGGGTAGTGGAGAAAACCAGGAAAGGAGGTTGGAATGAGCTTTAAGACCCCTTCCAACACAAAACCTTCCATGATTTTATGAATCTTTGGCCATCTTCCTCCTCCTCACCCAGAGCTGCCAGAGGTGTGAGCTGTGCTTCTCAGGAGGATTCTCTGTCCTCTTCTTCCCACCACTATGCAGTTTGGGAGCAGTCCTTGACTAAATTCCAAACCCTTCCCTTTCCTCTCCCACCAGCCTACAGGGCAAAGTTTCACTTTTGGTGTTCAGATATTGCCAAAACCCCGTGGCTGTCACTGTGGGAGAGCCTCGGGCAAGTGGACATGCCTGGCAAGGAGGCAGATAATTACAGGAGCCAATTCCACTGAAAAATTCAGGATTGAAGCCATCCAGGCCATGGTGGTTTCTGGGACACTCCTCGAGTGTCCCAGAAAAAAAACTCCTGGAGGGAAATGAGGAAGGGCTGGCTGCAGGGCCATGGCTTTGGGAAGAAGGGCTGCATTCCATCTCAGCCTCAGCACACCAAACACTCTGCAGTTTGTGTGGTCTCCTCCCCAGGGCAAAGGTGGAAAAGCTTTCCTAGACAACTCCTGAGGTGAAGAAATTGGGAAAAAAACACCTGCAACAATGGGAAACAATTGGGAACAATTGGGAAAAACCAATTCCGACAATGCATGGATTATACTGGAATGCACTTGCTACTTTCACTTAAAACTATTGAGATTTTTTTTTCCCCTCTAAATTGCCATGTTCTCCTCCAGTTAAGCCACAGTCACGTGTACAAGAGCAAGCCTTGGTGATCATGCAGGTGTTTCCTGGGGGTCTTGAGTTGGGAGGGAAAATGTGGCTTGGAAATAAGGGCAGGATTCCCACATTCCCATACCCTGGGGAGAAAAAAATAAACAGTGGATGCAGACAGAGGAAAAGGCTCCTGGGAATCCACTACCAGGAAGCTGATCCTGAAAAATGTCAAGCAATTCCCAGGAGCTGCCAGATACACAAAACCCCCAGAAATCCTGCCACAATTCCCAAATAAACAGGGAAAGTTATTCCAAACCCCAACAGGGATCAACCCGAGCCAGCTCCCACCCTGTGTTATTTGTCTACTGCTGTGTTTCACTCCAGATCCCAGATCTCCTTCTTCCAGACCTTCTTGCTACACAGCTCTGTGAATTTTTGTCCTTGAAATCCACCCTTCTATCCCAGCAAAGCCTTGGCAAAGCTTTGGCTGCCCAGTGCCAGAGCAGAGCTGGGTTGGGAGCTTGGAATGGCAAGTGGGCAGTGGCTGGGGGTTGGTGTTCTCCCAAAAACTGGGCCCCTGTTCCCACCCTCCTCCTGCTCCACAGCCAGCTTCAGGGAATGGGAGATCATTCCATGATGGTGAGGAGGCCACTCTGTGCTGCTGCTTCAGGCTGAGGCAGCAGGAACAGTTACCTGCAGGGGAAAATTAAGGGAATGATGATGGGAAAGGCTTGCTGGGAGCTGGAAGGAAAATAGAGTCTGGACTGGAGCTGAGGGTGGAAATTAAGGAGTTCTTGGGATGCTTCTGACTGCTGCTCCTGGAGTTCTGCACCATGAGCTGAATCAGGAACCAAATCCAACCCAAGAAACCTCATGGGGCCACCAGACTGGGGTTGAGGAGAGGACGTGGAGCTGAACCCACCTGTGAAAGCCCCAAGGTGAGGCCTCAGCCCTGAGCTGAAGGCAAATGTCACACAAACACACGAGTTCCTCGACATGCAACACCCAGGCCTCTTTTTTTGGTCAAAAACACTCCATTTGAGTGCCTGTTTTGCCAGACCTCGAATCTTTTCAGCACTCCAGGGCTGGTTCCTCGTTGGGGGATAACCACAAGCCAATTAGAAGTTAAATTGTTGAGCACTCTGCATCTAATTGAAGTCTCTCCCTTCTGCCCACTATTTTTAGTGCTTGGCCCGAGCTGCAGCTCCACGTAGGGTATAATCATGTTTATTTAAGAGCCATGTGTACCTCAGTGAGAAAAATAAAATACAGCAGGCAGAGCTGTTTTTTTTACCAAATATACATGGGTGGGTGGTAGAGGTCAGGTCTAGACTGCTCTGTGTCTCTTGCTGTCCCCCTCTCCCATCAGGACACATCCTTTTCACCCCAAAACCATGCCTGAAATGTGTTCGTGCATTTCCCCTGCTCTTTTATCGTTGTTTATTGTCATTTTCTTCATCCTCTGCTACGTACAGAGCAGTGACAAGATATTCTGGTTGTGCTGGAGCAAATAAAGGGGTAACAGAAAATAAAAAAAACCTGAAAAAGGTGCTGTGAGTCAGCCCTGAGCAGCCTCCCCTCTTCCCAGGGCAGTTTGGGAGTGGGAAAGGGGGTTGGGAATGATCCCAGGAATTTAAGAAGTGATTCCAGGGGCAACAACAAAGTCATCAGGTTGGAGTTTCTGGGAGGCTTCCAGCAAGGAGGAAGAATGGTTATTTTTCAGGAGTTTTCAATGTCTGGGCTGAGGCAACCTCAGAATCTAAAAGTGAAGAAAATTTTGTCTGTACTTGATGGGCCAAGAAGAGTGGAAGGCAAAAGAAGGACAAGGAACAAAATTCCACCAAAAATATAAGAAAATAACTTTTCCAGCAGCTTTTCAAGTGGTTTGTTCAGCCTGGAGAAGAGGAGGCCGAGGGGAGACCTCTTTGGGGTCTTCTACATCCTCCCATGGGCAGCTCCCATCTCTGCTCTCTGTGATAGGGACAGACCCAGGGAATGTGCCAGGGGGGTTTGGGCTGGATTTTAGGGAAAGGTTCTTCTCCCAGAGGGTGCTGGCACTGCCCAGGCTGCCCAGGGAAGGGACAGGAGAGCTTGGACACTGCTCCAGGGATGCCCAGGGTGGGATTGTTGGGGTGTCTGATCCCTGTGGGCCCCTTCCGTGGTTGTATGGCCATACAAGGGTGGAGAGAGGTGTTTGGGGCAGAGCAGGGAATGTCACAATCCCAGGGCTGCGTGCTGGGATCCAGAGAGGAGCAGATTCCAAACGTGAGGCTCAGCCTGAAGGGTGAGGGAGGGAGAGCCCAAAGGCTCAGAGGTTGCAACAGAAGCTCTGGCTCTGACTGAACCCCACCCCAGCCATCCTAGTAAAGATAAGGAGGGAGATAAAGGGGCCAGCTTGTGCCTTAAAAAGCTCTGTCTGTACCAGCACTGCTCCCAGTGACCTCATCATCTCCTTTCCCTCAAACACCCCAAGGAAGTAAACAAAAACAAAGGCCCAGCAGGATCCCCTGCTCTCCTTGTTCTTGGCAAAATCTGATTTTTCTTACTCATCTCTGTTTTATCTCAGCCTGGGGAGCAGCTCATGTGCACACCGAGTCACGTTGGGAAGAAAATAGTGGAGGTTTTATTTTCCTTCAGGAATTTTGCTGATATTCCAGTTTCTCACCCCAGAAGGGATTTGAGTTCGTGTCAATGAGAAGCCATAAATTTTATTTAAAAAATTCCCACACTGTGGGAATTAAAAATTAATTTTTTAAATTTAAAAATTCCCACTATTTCAGCAGCCCTGCAAAACATAAAGTCAGTACTAAACCAAACCCAGAGCCCTTCCTGAAATACAGACCTGGAAAGATCCACCTCAGAACTTCTCCTGAGTGGAGAAACACATGGTTCTTATCTTGTTACACAGGATTAGATGTGAAGTGCCCAGTGTTGATTTGAAAGTGATTAAAACTGGAGTGACAAGGAGGAAATTAAAACTGAAATATGTGCAAAAGTGATGGTCTGAGGCTCAACAGGATTTAAGGGATAGAATAAAAAATTGAGGTTGAGTTACTCCTGGAAAATACATTTATCTTATCAAAGCCAGTGTGGGCTGCAGTCTTCTTCATTTTGATGACATTGCAGGTTCTGAATTAGGCTGGAAAATAGTGCTCAGGTCTAAGGGTTCATGGCAACACTGAAAACTTTGAAAACTTTGAGCTTTGAAAGGTATTTATATATAAAATAATTTAATTTAATTTAATTACACCCACAACTTAAGAGAGAGGCAGATCTGAGGCAGGATCGAGATGCCCAGGTAGGAAGGGCTTGGTTTTCTCAGCCTTTTCTGACCCAAGAAGTTGAAATTCCCCATCAGGAGCACGATCCCATCTCCAGGGGGTCCCAGAACCCTCCTGGGAGCTGTGGGATGCAGCAGGGCACGTCACCACCCCAGGCCACGTGAGCAGCACTCTGTGCTCCATCAGGGGCAGAACTTGGCCTTTTCCCAAGGCCAGGAAGTTCAGCAGTGCAGAGACGTGATCTGTAGGCAGCAAGAATGGGGAAAAAATCCCAGCCAGTACCTGGGGTTGCTCAACAGCACCAAATCCAGCACCAGGCAGCTCCAGAGTTTGGGGTGGTCACCCCTCCTTGGCTGCCACTTGGGTCACCGACAGTGACCTCCAGGGTAGCACATGGAAATCAGCCTTTAAGGAGCAGGGAAACCCAGGGGAAGGTCAGCAGAGGGAACTGGTGTTCTTCAGTGCAGCCCAGCACTCTTGGGGCATTTTAAAATAAAAATAAGCACTCATAAACCAATCAGGATGGGAAGAAATTCATGGAGGGGGCAGTAGGATAATAGGAACCTTACTAGAATGCCTTCCCTGGATCCATGGCAGTGCCCAAGGCCAGGTTGGACATTGGGGCTGGGAGAAGCCTGGGACAGTGGAAGGTGTCCCTGCCCATGGCAGGGGTGGCACTGGGTGTGCTTTGAGGTCCCTTCCAACCCAAACCATTCCATGATGGTTCTTTGCTCCCTGTTGTCAAAACCCCCCCAAAAACTGAACCCAGAACAACCTTGATGGATTTTTAAAGGGTTCCAAACAGGTCAGCTGGGAGCCTCTTTACCCAATACAATGCTTTGGCCAACAATTAAATGTTTGGGTTTTTTAAGAACACACAGTCTCTAAACAAAGATCATTATAAGAGAAAATGTTAAATGCATGGGACATGAACTGAAAAAAGGGATTTCCCTCCCTGTTGATCACTGTGGCTGATTTTGGTTTCAAACTAAAACCAGGGAAGTGCTGAATGGGTTTTTCCAGGAACTCATCCTACCTCTCCATGCCAGTGTCTCCTCTTATTGTGGTGGGACCCCTGCAGCCCCTGCCAGCTTTCAGTGGTGTGGAGCTGTCACTGTCCCCAGCTCCTGAGCTCCTGGACAGCAGGAACTCCCACAGCAGGGGTTAAAATACAGCAATAATTTGGGTACAAAGCTCCCCTTTGGCATTGCTGCTGCTTCCTGGAGGCTCTGACAGGCCAGCTGCTGCCAGTGGGCACTGCCAGCCTTCTGATGGAATGAACATTTGCCTGGGCAAAGGATCCAGCTCTGGAATGGCACTGCCTGGGAGGAGAGGAGATCACTGGCATGGGGACAGGCTTCATGGTGTCCCAAGTCCCATGTGCCTCGCCAAGGAGGAGCTGGAACATAACACAAGGGGACAAAACACTTCAATATTGCCCATAGTAGTGCCTGCCTTGGCAGGGGAATTCCATCTTGCATGAATAAACCTCCTCTAAAATCCCCTCTGGGACAATGCTGGGCTTGAGCAGGAGAATTGAGGGAATTAAATGTTGGTCCCACCAAGCCTGGGGACGGAGAGGTTGGGCTCAGCCAGCACCATTAAAATCAGGTTGGAAAAGATTTCCAGGACCATGGAGTTCCAGCTGAGCCTGGTCCCCACCTTGTCCCCAGCCCAGAGCACTGAGTGCAACCTCCAGCCCTTGCTGGGACACCTCCAGGGCTGGAGACTCCACCACATCCCTTCCAGGGATTCACCACCCTTTCCAGGGAGGAATTCTCCCTGCACAAAAGCTGGGAACACCCCAAAAACCTGGAGAGGTCGAAAAGCAGCTTCCTGCAGAAAGGGTCTGTGGCCGAAGCTGAAAACTCCAAGTCCATGATCTCCCTGTGGATGGGGTGGAACAAAGCCCTGGCAGGAACAGCTCCAGGCTCTTCCCTCACCTCCTCCCCCAGGGCTCTGGTGTGCACGGAGCAGGGCTCCAAATAGGGGCAGGAGCTGGGCTGGCACTGCCCTGGCCATCACTCATCCCTGCGGGGCTCCTGCGCTCCTGGCATGGTCATTTATGGGCAGGCAGAGCTGCTGGCACGGCCCCAAACCCACTGCTGGGCTGGGAGAGAGGGATGGGATGGCCCAGGCACCCAGAGAGCAAGGGGGGCTCAGCCTCGGGGGGAGTGGGTGGCTTGGGGACACCCCACACCTGCAGGGACCTGCTCACACAGCTGGGGACACCCCCACACCTGCAGGGACCTGCTCACACACCTGGGGGTGCCCCAAAACATCAGGGACATCCTCACACACACCTGGGGGACACCTCAAACCACCAGGGAACTGCTCACACACCTTGGGGTGTCCCAAACCTGCAGAGATGGCCTCACACAGCTTGGGGTCACCCCAAAACACCAGGGACCGCCTCACACACCTGTGGGACACCCCAAAGAAACAGGGACCTGCTCACATGCCTTGGGGACACCCCAAACCAGCAAGGACCTGCTCACACAGCTTGGGGTGCCCCAAATCACCAGGGACCTGCTCACACAGCTTGGGGTGCCCCAAAACACCAGGGACATCCTCACACACGTCTGGGGGACACCCCAAAGAAACAGGGACCTGCTCACACGCCTTGGGGTCACCCCAAACCACCAGGGGCATCCTCACACACCTTGGGATGTCCCAAACCTGCAGAGATGGCCTCACACATCTTGGGGTCACCCCAAAACACCAGGGACCTGCTCACACAGCTTGGGGTGCCCCAAAACATCAGGGACATCTTCACACACACCTGTGGGACACCCCAAAGAAACAGGGATCTCCTCACACCCCTTGGGGTGTCCCAAACCTGCTTAGACAGCTTCACACAGCTTGGGGTCACCCCAAAACACCAGGAACCTCCTCACACATCTGGGGACCACCCCAAAGAAACAGAGAACAAACCTTGGGGTGCCCCAAACCAGCAAGGACCTGCTCACACACCTGGAGATGCCCCAAACCACCAGGGACAGCCCCACACAGCTTGGGGTCACCCCAAAACACCAGGGACCTCCTCACACACCTGGGGGACACCCCAAAACACCAGGGACCTGCTCACATGCCTTGGGGTTTCCCAAACCACCAGGGACAGCCTCACACACCTGGGGGACACCCCAAAACACCAGGGACCTGCTCACATGCCTTGGGGTTTCCCAAACCACCAGGGACAGCCTCACACAGCTTGGGGCTACTCCAAACACCAAGGACATCCTCACACACCTGGGGGCCATCCTCACACAGCTTGGGGCGCTCCAAAACATCAGGGACATCTTCACACACACCTGGGGGACACCCCAAAACACCAGGGACCTGCTCACGTGCCTTGGGGTGCCCCAAATCACCAGGGACAGCCTCACAGCTTGGGACCACCCCAAACCCCCAGCAGAGACCTCCTCACACACCATGGGGTGCCCCAAACCTGCAGAGAGCTCCTCACACGCTTTAGGGACACCCCAAAACTGCTCACACACCTTGGGGCCACCCCAAACTTTGAAACCATCCCCATTCAATGGAGAGATGCTAGAATAAATTAAATAAAATCGTTACGGTTTGGATTTTTTGTTCTTTGTGTGAATCTCGGTGTTCAGAAATAGAAAGGTGAGGTGTGAGACTTCCAGGATTGTCCAACTTCTCCCCAAATTGGGAGGTTGGCATTTTCAAGGGTCACCTGCACTGGTGGTGAAGCTACAAAACCCCTCTATAAATTAATAGAAAATAGAAAATTAAACGAAGATCAATGCTGTATAGAAATACTTTCATTTGTGGCTTTCAGGATTAATTAAAAAACAAAAAAAAAAACAGAGAAAGGGACTCAATCTTTGAATGTGTCCTTCAACACTTTGGCCTTCAGTTCATGCCATAAAAATCCACACCTAGGGATGGAAAAAACCTTAAAAACCATCTAATTCTTTACTGATTGACGGTGGCATTGGTGTATATTAAACCCAGTTCCATAAGCCCCAGAAATATTGAGCCAGGAACAATAAAATCAAATATTTCAATTTTTGAAATTTTTAATCAAATATTTTGATTAAAATAGTTTTAATCAAAATATTTGGTATCAATTATTGATATCAAATATGAAAGACAAGAACTTGTCGTGCCACAGGAGATGGACCTGAGAGATCACCTCATCTCAACCCCTGCTATGGGCAGGGACACTTCCCACCAGAAAAATCTCTTTTTCCTCTCAAAATCAGCATCTTTGACCAATGATGTGTTTCAGAGGAGTGTTTAGTTTGAAATTATATATAAATAAATAAAATATATAGAAATAGTATTTAAAATATAGATAAAATAATAAAATTATAGATAAATAAATAAGGACCAACACTTCCGTGTGGATCTGACAGCAGCCCTGCAACGAGGCCTTAAGGAGCCAGCATCCAAGAAAAACTAAATTAATAATTAAATAAACCCTCCTCCAGCTCCAGACACTTCCAGAATGATCCTTCCCGGTGCCCATAACCAGCATTTAGAGATTTCCTAGCCAGTAATCCCCCCCAAATTTCTGCCTTCCATGAATTCCCCTTGTCCCCAAGTGACTCCAGCCAGGAGATTTATTTGTGGCCCCCAGCTGCCCAATCTGGGTTTGTTCTGAGCTGGGCACTCCAGCTCCTCCTTGCATTGGGAAGGACAGAAATAACCCTCAGCCATGTCCTGAGCATTGTTTACAGCCTCCCAGACCTCTCCTGCCCTCCCTTTGGCACCTGGGAGCTGCCACATTTTCCTGGGAACACGCTCCCACCTCCTCATCCCGTGTTTTCCACAGTTCTGTGCTGCTGGAGTTGCAGTATTTTCTGAGTTGCCTGCCTGGATTTTGATTGGATTGGATTTTGATTGGATTGGATGCTCTTAGAGGTTTTTGCAGCCTTAACGACTCCGTGGTTATTTCTTTCCCCCCAGATTTATCTATCCTGACTCTGTGTCACCTATGGATTTAATATTAAAAAGGAAAAGAGAAGGTGATTGAAGCTGCAAAGCCCAAATGCCACCCTTGTAGGATGGATCATTCCCTCCTTCCACCACAGCAACAGCCCTTTGTTCCCAATAATGGAAAAAATGTTATGGCTTGCTCCCAATTATGCCAAAAAAAAGAAAAAAAAAAGAAAAAAGAAAAAAAAGGAGAATACTTTTGGGGTTTTGCAGCAGCTTCACCTCTTTCCTTGTGCCATCCTCAAACCCCTCCTGGACTGGCACAGCGCCACTTCCTCATGGAAAACCCACATGGGTTCCTTGCCCACTTCACAACATCCATCCATCATCCATCCATCCATCCATCCCCCATCCTTCCATCCATCCATCCATCCATCCATCCATCCATCCATCCATCCATCCATCCATCCATCCTCCATCCACCCATCCATCCCTCCATTCATCCCCCATCCTTCCATCCATTTTTCCATCCATCATCCATCCACCCATCCTTCCACCCATCATCCATCCATCCATCCACCCATCCTTCCACCCATCATCCATCCATCCATCCATCCATGATTCCATTCCTCCATTCCCCCTCAGCCGCTTCCCTTTCCTCACCCTACACCTGGGATTTTGGGGAAATCCCTCCCGGAGCTCACAGCTCCCTGGCAGCCAAGCCAAGCCTTTCAACAGGCCGTGCCCATTTAAATGCTGATGATCCCAATTCTCCCAAAAATCACCTGCTAATGGGTCCCCTCCCTCCGCCGGGCTGGATTAGGAGCTCTGCCCACAAGTGCCCTCCTAAATATCCCGGTTATCCTCACCCCCTCTTAAGGTGTTAATTAGGGACACAAGTCCGGCACTGAGGGAGGGGAAACAAAGCCGCTTGAGAGAGGGGGGGGAAAAAAGAAGGAAAAAAAAATAAAGGAATAAACATCCCTTTGGATTAGCGGGGATGCGTTTGAAGGAGCGCAGGGCAAGGGGATCCCACACCTGGACCACCTGGATGCTCTGCTTCCCCTCCCGAGGGAGATCAAGGTTTGCCCGCAGTTGAAAGGCTCGGGACAAAGAGCAGCTCCAGCAGGTGGGGGAGCTCCCCCTCCCAAAAAAAAGGCGGCCCCAAAATAAAGGGGAAAACAAACCCCAAAGCCACCCCAAAGCTTTGCGTGTTGCCTTACAGCCACAAAGGTTTCCACCTGCTGCCTGTGTTTCATCTTCCCGAGCCGAGAGGGGCAGGATTCTGCTTTCTGTCAGAGAGGTGGGGATAAAACAAAAGGGATTTTTCCCTTTTAATGCCTGCAGGGAGATTTAAGGGGTTTTGTAACCCTTTCTTGCTCCGTGTGAGGTTTTGTTCCTCACCCGAGCGTTTTTAGGGGCGTTTAGTTTTAAATGCCATGGGAAGATCAGTGGAAGAGAGGAGGGTGTGAGCATCAGCTCTAAACAATTATTAAGACATAAAAAGGGAGTTTCTGTGCAACAGCTTGGGATGGAAGTGGTTCCTGAAAGAGCTTAGGAAGAAAACGAGAAGAAAATGGGATTTGCTTCCCTGAAATCTCCCCAAATGACAGCAATCATTGTCCCAGCCTCCCTCCTTGGAAGTTTAATTCCTTTGTGCCAGACTGTCCCCGAGTGCAGCAGAGGGGGGACTTCTGATGACCCACAGTGCAGGAAAATCCGTTCAGGAAAACCTTGGAGGGATTCCTGAACCCCTCAGGTTCAGGAAAATCAGTTCAGGAAAACCATGGAAGGATCCAGTTTCCCCTCCAAACCATCCATGTTTATGCAGCCACTGGAATCCTGGGATGCTTTGGGATTTTTAGCTGAGAGGTGCAGAGGAAGAGTCCAGAAAGGGCTGAAAGACCCCAGAGATGATTCCAGCACCTAAACGGGCTCCAGGAAAGCTGGAGAGGGATTTGGAGTGAGAGCACAAGTGGGAATGGCTTAAAACTGACAGCAGGGCAGGGCTGGATGGGATGCTGGGAATTAGGAATTGTCCCTGCACAGGGTGCCCAGAGCAGCTGGGGCTGCCCCTGCATCCCTGGCAGTGCCCAAGGCCAGGCTGGAGCAGCCTGGGACAGTGGAAGGTGTCCCTGTCCAGCAGAAGCCATCGTAATAGTGCCTTGCCTTGACTGAGGAAAACCATCTTGCCCGAATAAACCTCCTCTAAAAACCCCACAAATGCTCTGGGACAATGCTGGGGTTGAGCAGGAGAACTGGGGGAATGAAAGTGTTGGTCCCACCAAGCCTGGGGACAGAGAGGTTGGGCTCAGCCAGCATCATTAAGCTGCTTTACAGATTTCTATGATTATAAATATTAATATTGAACCTCACAGAGCTTTGTTGAAGCTCTTCCAGCCCTCAAAGCAGGAGCAGGGAGTACACCAGAGGTGCCAAAGCTCTCCATCCACCAAAACCTGCTGCTTTTATTGACTCTCCTCTTGCTTAGGAAAAAAGGGGGGTGTCCCATCTTTTTGGTGGGGAAAAATTCAATTGGACTGGTGGGGAAGTGCATCCTGAGATGCTTTCCCAGCTGGGGTCACTGCTTTGTGTCAGCAGCTGAAGGCTGGGGTTTCTCCCTGCCTTCCCTCTGGATCAGAGCAGGAGACCCAGACAGGACACACCAGCCAGGCCAGACTCAGAGGCTCCACACATTCCATTTTTTCCCAAGTTTTATATTTTCTACTTCCCACAGGCCTTTTTTTTATTTTTTTTAATTATTGTTGTTGTTGTTGTTGTTGGGTTGGTTTGGGGCTGGCCAGGAATTCGCTGAGGCGTTTCTGATAAGGAGAATCTGTCACAGTGGGGAAGGATGCAGGGGGGACCCTGGTGATGTCACCTGCCCATTCCCCAGGGAATGCCACTGCCAGCCACCCACCTTTCCCCTGGGCAAGGGGGACACTGCAGCCTTTGCTTCTGCCTCCCTGTGACCGCATTTCCAGGGCTCAGGGGCTGTTTATCCCCATTCCTCAGAGTGTTTTGGCTTCCCAGGATGATGCAGACCTTGAGTGGGCTCAGGTTTTGGGGACAGAAGCGTAGTCAGGGCTAAGGGAAGGCTGAAATCCCTCCCTTCAAGAACAGCTTTTGTTTAATCTTAACAGGCACAGGGTCATAGTTTCGTGATTTTTTTTCCTAAGGGATGTTACTAAATCAAATTTCTTGGATTTCCCTAAAGAAAGTCCAAAAGGGGCAGGAATGGGAAGAGATCCTGACTGCACACATGGTGAGGGGGGAGAGGATGGAATAAAACCTAGCAAAACCATTGTTTTTGTGGAATCTCTCCATGGAATTGATGATTCTGGAGATGTCTGTGGTAGCATCTATCCTGCTGGGCACAGACTACAGGACACAGATGCAACCAGGGCTGACCCGAGCTCCGCTTGCCTCAGAATGGCTGCTAAAAATGCTCTTTTTATCTTCACCACGCTGGGAAAGTGAAGAATGTCAAGGCACAAGAAGCAAGGACAGGTGTGGAGGTGACCAACCTGAACAAAACAAAAGAGGGTGGTGCACAAAGAGGTACCCAAGAGGACAAGAAATTGTGTTTAATGCCCCACAAGGGCATTTTTCCCTGCCTGCAGAGGTGTCAAAGCTGTGCTGGTCCCTCTCACTCTCTGGAGAAAAAGCCCTGACCCTAATGACAGTGGTCTAAATGTGCTAGGGATAAAAGGTGCCACTGTTCATGGCAGATTTGAACCCATCTGAACAGTTCTTGGTGCTTTTCTTAGCCAGGCCCCAGTGTCACTGACTCTTTGTGGGCACAACATTATTATGATAATAAAATAATCATATTATTATGTATTTTGTGCAATCTTGTTTAAGTGTGACTTTCAAAAGTGCTTTAAGCCACTTTCATTTATTTATTTATTTATTTATTTATTTTCTTTTTTATTTTTTAATTTTCACCACCTGGAATGATGATTCAGGCACTAAACTCCAGCCTGTGAGTCAGGAACTCTTTCAGGGGCTGCTCATGCTGTGACTCCATTAAAAGCTGCTCCGAAGGGACTTCAAGGGTGGGTTTGGGTGGTTTAAGGACCATCAGTGTTTTACCCTCCAGTCTGGGGCAGTCTGGGCTGTTCTCAGCCAGTTCCAGAGCTGGGAGGAAGCTGGGAATGATCTTTCCCTGGGGCTCTTCTCCCTCCTTTACATTTCCCGTGCCTCAGCACCACCCAGCACTTCCAGAGCTGCCAGTGGGGCTGGTATTCCACAACCCCACGTTCTCCAGGGAATTTAATGCCCTAAAGAGGCAGCACCAACCCCAAAGGCACCAAACACCCACGAGCGGGCAGCATTTGAGGGATGCTCCCGTATACCTTAGCCTTGGAGCCCCCCAGGGCTGTGCTGGGTTTGGGATTGGGTGCAAAGCGCTTTTGGGGTGTACAGGGAAGGTTTTGCGCCCCAAACCCCTTCCCCAGGTTGCAGGGATGCAGCTGCAGCCCCAGGCTCCCCACCTGAAACAAGGGGCCAGCTAAAGAGGTGAAAAACGTGTGCTCGCAGCTTTCCCTCCCCCCAGGCCATCCCAAAAGGCTGAAGAGCCACAGAAACAACCACAAAATGAAGGGAAAAATAAATCTTTATTGTGCATGGAGCAAGGTCGAGATCGGCAGCACCCGTGCTTGGTCCAGGAGTGATCCCTCGCTCCCTCCTCCCTCCCAAAACCAGGGACAGGGATTCTGCTGCCAGGAGCCCTTCCCAGAGCCCCGACCGCGCTCCCTCTCCTCCAGAGGGCATCAGTGGCGACCAGGGAATTCCCAAAAAGCCCCAGGATGAACGGTGCCAACCCATCCCATTCCCGTGGGATGCCGGGGCCCATCTCTCCTCCCCGGGCAGGACCTGGAGGCAGCTCAGGGCGAATTGACAGAAAAACCCAGTGTGTACAAAGCCACAGCCGCGGCCGGAGCGCGGAGAAAGAAAACACAAAATAACCACTCGGTCAGAAGCCATCAGAAGCCGGTCAGTCACCAGAAGCCCCGGCGCTATGTACAGCTAAGTGCCAGCTCGAGTATTCACAACACAGTAACGTACTGCAAGGAGTCGCTGAGGAGAAGTTCCCTTGAGAAACAACCTTCGCTCCGGCGGGGCCGGAGCCTGTCGCGTCCGTCTGTCTGTCCGCATGTCCGTGTGTCGCTCAGGGCCGCCTGAGCGGCACGCGCGCGGGCGGGACGGGGATGCGGCCGTCTGTCCTGTCCTTGTGGTCCGTGTGTCGCTCAGTGCCGCCGGCACCCGTCCGTCCGTCTGTCTGTCCGTGTGGTGTCGCTCAGTGCCGCCGGCACCTGTCCGTCTGTCCGTGTGGTGTCGCTCAGTGCCGCCGGCACGTGTCCGTCTGTCTGTCCGTGTGTCGGTCAGTGGCGCTGGCAGGTGTGCAGGCGGGGCGGGGACGAGTCCGTCTGTCCCGTCCGTGTGTCCGTGTGTCGCTCAGCGCCGCCGGCACCTGTCCGTCTGTCTGTCCGTGTGTTGTCGCTCAGCGCCGCCGGCGCGTGTCCATCTGTCTGTCCGCGTGCCGGTCAGTGGCGCCGGCAGGTGTCCGTCCGTCCGTCCGTCTGTCCGCGTGTCGGTCAGTGGCGCTGGCAGGTGTGCAGGCGGGAGGCGTCGGCGGGCCCGTGCTCCCGCTGCAGGCGGCACGCCAGCCCCTCGGCGCACTGGCAGCGCTGGAAGATCTCGAGGCCGTGCGAGCCTTTCCGCCGGTGCCGGGTGCACACCTGGCCCTCCCGGAGCACCGGCTTGCAGATCTTGGACCAGAAGTGGCGGGCGCAGCAGAGCCCGGCCGCGCAGTCCGACGAGCGCAGGCAGAAGTCGCCCTCCTCTCCTGCGGGGGGACACAGAGGGGACGCTCAGCCGGGCCGAGGGGGGACACCGGGGCGGGGGGGGCATCGCTCGTGGGGCAGGGGGGGCATCCCGAGCCCCCCAAGGGCAGGGTGGGCATCCCGAGTTGGGCTTCTGGAGTTAGTGGGGATGGGGGCATCCCAGAGCGATCCCAAAGGGGGCAGGAGAGAAGGATGAGCATCCCAGAGCGATCACAAAGTGGACAGGAGGGAAAAGAAGAAATCTCGGAGTGATCCCAAAGGGGACAAGAGGGAAAGGATGGGCATCCCGGGTTTGGCTCCTGGAGTTAGTGGGGATGGGGGCATCCCAGAGTGATCCCAAAGGGGATAGAAGGGAAGGGAGAAATCCCAGAGCAATCCCAAAGGGGAAAGGAGGGAAGGGAGGCATCCAGGAGTGATCCCAAAGGGGGCAGGAGGGAAGGATGGGGATCCCGGGTTTGGCTTCTGGAGTTAGAGGGGATGGGGGCATCCCGGAGCGATCCCACAGGGGACGGGAGGGAAAGGGAGAAATCCCGGAGCAATCCCACGGGGGATGAAGGTGCAGGATGGGCATCCCGGACAGGTCTTGGCCAGTCCAGAGCGGTGCCCAGGGGACAGCAGGGAAGGATGGCAGCCTCAGGCGGGGTGCCAGCAGCGGGGCCGCCTCACCTTTGGCCGTGGGGAGCCAGGCGGGAGCGGGCGTCCGCCGGGGCAGCGCCTCGGTGCCCGTCTCGTCCATCTCGGCCGCTCCGTGCGGCGGCTCCAGGGGCGTGCAGAGCCCTGCGGGGACATGGGGCTGTCAGCCACGGCCGGGACACCCTCCCCAGCCCCAGCGCCTCCCCAGGTGTGCAGAGCCCTCACCGTTGCTGCAGCTCATGCCCGGGCAGCACATGGCATCTCGCAGGCAGCGCTTGCGGCGCCGCCGGCAGCCCAGGCACAGCGGGGCCCCCCCGCCCCGGGCCGCGCTCCCGCAGAACTCCTCGGGGCCGCACTCCTCGTCCTCGGCGCACGGGAAAGGCTGGGGGGACACAGAGAAGGCGGGGGGATCAGCGGGGCCGGTGCTGCCATCGCCGAGCGTCCCCCCTCTCCATCCCCGGGGTGTTCCCGCTCCATCCATCCCCCGTGTGTCGCTCACCGCCTCAACCCCGTCCTCGGTGTCCCCTCCATCCCCGAGGTGTCCCCACTCCCTCCGGTGTCTCTGTGTCCCCATCAGCCGATGCGTGCCTCTCCTCCATCCCCGGTGTCCCCCTCTCCATCCCTGGAGTGTCCCCCCATGCCCTGGGCAGCCCCTCCATCCATCCATCCATCCATCCATCCATCCATCCATCCATCCATCCATCCATCCATCCATCCATCCATCCATCCATCCATCCATCCATCCATCCATGCTGTGTCCCCGCCCTCTTCTATCCCTTCCACTCCCGGTGTCCCCTCCATTGCTTGTGTCCCCAGCTCCATCTCCCAGTGTGGGTGAACTCATCCCCGACGTCCCACTCTTCATCCCAAATGTGTCCCTCAACTCCATCCCCGACGGGTCCCATCCATCCCTGCTGTGTGTCCCCTTCCATCCCCCGGTGCGTGTCCCCATCTCCCCTCCCGGTGTGTGTGTCTCTATTCCCGCTGTGTGTCCCCATCTCCACTCCCGGTGTGTATCCCCCTCTTCCCGGTGTGTGTCCCCCTCCACTCCTGCTGTCCCGCCGCTCCATCCCGGTGTGTGTCCCATCCATCCCTTGGTGTGTATCCCTCTATTCCCGCTGTGTGTCCCCATCTCCATCCCCGGAGTGTGTCCCCCTCTACTCCCGGTGTCTGTCCCCATCCATCCCCGCTGTCCCGCCGCTCCATCCATGCTCTCTCCTACCTGTCGGGTGGCGGCCGGCGGGGCCTTATTGCTGCCGTCGAACGGGGGTGCGGGGGCGGCGCTGGTCTCGGCCGCCCCTCCCGGGGGGGGTCCCTTGATGGCGTTGGAGCTCAGGGCACCCCCGGGAGCCGCCGCCCGCCCCGCCGGGGCCGCGCAGCTCAGCGCCGCCAGCAGCGCCACCAGCCCCCGCATCCTGGTGCCCACTGCCGTGCCCTCCGTGCCCGCGCAGTCCCCGAGCAGCAGCAGCGAGCCGCCAGCAGCGGCTCCTGCGCTCCTCCGCCGCCTTTATACCCCCGAGGCTGCCTCCTGCCCGCCCCCTCGGGGCGGGGGGCCCGCCGGCTGCGATTTCAAAGCCTTCCCGGGTGGGGGCTGTGCCCGTGAGCCCCCAAAGCCGCCCCCACCCCGCCCCGAGGGCTCCCACATTGGTCGGGAGGGGGTTTCGCAAGGGCGAGGGCAGACCCCGCCATCCAGCATCCCTCCTCCCCCGGGTCCCGGCCAGATGCTCCGCACTCCCCGACGCCGCCGCTGTCTCCGGCCGGGCGCGCCCGACGGAGGGGACCGGCGAGAGGGACGGGGGGGACACTCCCCCTTGTGCAAGCCCCCATCCATGGTGGGTGGGAGCCGCTGTGGGTGCGCAGAGCCCCCCGCCCTCCCCCGATGGCAGAGTCGGTCCTTTGGTCTCCTCTAAGTCTCCCCCCACAACCCCCCGCCGCCTCCCCCGCGTCCTTCCTGGCGCCAGCGCAGCCTTGCAGGAAAGGAGAGGGGCAGGAAAGGAGAGGGGCTGGAAAGGAGACGAGAGGGGCTGCTCCGCATCCCCCCGCGCCGGGCGCTGTGCGGGGACACGGAGGTGGCGGCGGGGGACGGGGACACACGGTGGGACTCTCGCTGTCCTCCCCCTACTCCCCTGACCCCAGCCGGGGCAGGAGGCAGCGTCGGTGGGGGGGGAGCTCGGGGCCCTTTGATGCGGGGAGATCAAAGGCGTCGCCCCCCCTCTCCTTTCCCAATTTCCCCCCCCTCCATTCCCATTTTTCCCTCCCCATTCCCTCCATTCCCCCCACCGGGGCAGAGCGGCCCCAGGGCGCCCCCTGGCGGCCCCGCCGCGCCATCGCGCCCCCACTCCCCCCTCCCCGCTCCGCTAATTAACTCTCGTTAATTAACCCCCCTTAATGAACCCGGCTTTTCCCGGCGGCGGGCCCGCGCTCCCGGTAATTTATTTTCTCTGCTTGGTTTAAATGAGAATACGAAGAGCCGGAGCAGCGCCCCCGAAATCCCCGCGGTGGGGTATCCCGGAGGCGGCAATTCCTGCAATGAACGCTCTCTCGGTATCGCTGTCCCGGTATCCATTATCAGCCGTTCCAGCCCCGAATGGCTCAAGCCGGGCTAATAATTGCCTGGGAAGGTTTCGGGAGCACGGCGGGCAGGTGCCGTCAGCAGCGGCTGAGTCACGGCCGGGCGACATCCCCGGCACAGCCCGGCCACCCCTCCTGCCCTCCCTATTTTTAGCCTGGAATAACGAGAGCCACGCCTCGCCCCGAAATCTCGGTGTTCCCCTGGCGGTTTCAGGTGAGGGCCACGTCACCCTGGGGTATTTATTGCATTATTAACTTGGACCTGCGATTGCTGCATCCAGCAAAACGATTGGTGACGATTGCCAGCTCCTCCTTGGGCTCTTACCACATTTATTCCCCTCCTGAGAGGATGTTTTATTGCTCCTTTCTCCCGGCTTTTGCTCACCTCTGTGTCATCATCAAATCATAGAATGATTTTGAGCTGGAAAGGACATCAAAGCCCATCCAGTGCCAACCCTGCCATGGGCAGGGACATCTTCCACTGTCCCAGGCTGCTCCAAGCCCTGTCCAACCTGGCCTTGGGCACTGCCAGGGATCCAGCCACAGCTTCTCTGTGTGGGAACTGTGGGAACAGAACTTTTGTAACCCCATATTTCACCACCTTCCTGAAGATCTCTCCCAAACTCAGCTCCTGCTCTGGAAGAAACCCACTGACAGCCGTTGAAAAGTAATTATTTTTATTTCAACTCTATAAAGTATACAACAGGCACTCGGCAATTACAGCTGCAGGGGGAGTACAGAGCGAAACAAAAGCCATGGAAGTTTATGGAAAAAAAGAAAAAAATAAACAAACCCAAAAGTTCCTCAGTCAACATCCAAAGAGTGCAAGCGGCCGATGGCCGGGGCGTGACCGACATCGGCCCGACAAACAAAACCTCTGCCATGGAAGGAGAGAAAATCAGAGTATAAAACAAAGGGCTGGGGTAAAACAAGCGTAAATCGGGGACTCAGGGGGAGAGGCAACTCCAAATGGGAATTTCCCCTTTTTCTGAGAAAGCCCTAAAAGCGCCCAAGTCTCGGTGTCAGGGCTGGGGAGGCAGGAGAGTTTCCAGGGCTCATCCAAGCACAGATCCTGTTTGGTGGAGTGGTGCAAAGGAGCCTCGGCTTTGCACCGGGGTTTTAGGTCAGGAAAACGCTGCCAGGGTGGATTTTTCCCAGGTGGGAGATTCCCCAGGGAGGGCTGTGTGGGACAGCACGGATGGGTGGGATCTGCAGAGCTTAGCAAAACAGGAATACCTGTCTACAGACTGCTAGGATGTCAGAGATTAATTTGACCCGCACATCACATTTATACATTTCACAGAAATGACTCTGTATCTCATTAACAGATACACAGCTCTGGTACATTGAACAGAAATCAGAGAACGACGTCATCATTTCTGGAATTCATCGAGATCAGATAATAAAGGCTTAGAAATCGGTAGCAGAAAGAACTGTAAAACGCAGCAAGCTAAGAAAGGACGACAGTTTGAGGTGTGTTTGTCTTTGTCATGCAGCATAACACCAAATTTGTCTCTTTTTTTTTTTTTTCTCAATAAGATGCCATGGATTTAAGGCACTTGCAACAATGCCAGATAGCCAGTGACGTTCTAGAACTATGGGACGGGTGGGTGAACAGGACAGCTGACAGAAAGTTTAATCATACTGACAAATATGACATTAATTCAAGTCTACCTCGACCTAAAAACATTACATTACAAATAAGAAAATGAAGGAATAATGCCATGGAACTGGAAAAGAACAGAAAGTCCTGTGTGACCCACAAAACATCGACACAAAAATACCTATTTACAGAAATATCTGCTCGTGGTCCTGTTGTTGAAGAAGAGTTTGCTGTGGGCAGTGCAGCTCCAGGAGAAGCCACAAAACCACTCAAAGCCCCCTCTGGAAACATGGGAGCCGATTCCCCCTTCCCTAAAAACGCTGTCATCCCATAGATCAGGAAAGGAGACAAACAAATAAGGACAGGAGGTGGAAACACAGAGGCAATCCCTTGTTGTGGATATATAGAGATATATATAAAGCAACTTAAATATATTATTATAACTGAAGGCTTATCATATACATATGCCAAGTGTTAATGCTCAGGAGAGGCCATGGAAGTCGAGTGAGGTGTTTGATATCAAAATAAACTCAGATTCAGCACAGTGCACGCTGCAGGTGTCAATTCCCATGCCTGGCACAAGGAAAAAAAGGGACAGGAAAAAGAAACCCAACTGCTCAGCCCATTTCAGACCCTCCTTCCTGTCACGTTTTCAGGTTGATCCCCAAATCCTTGTGGTGCTTTGTCCTCCTTGCCTGCCAATTTCATCAGGTGTCACCATCCTGGGACAAACTCCTACAGGAAGCTGTCCCCATGGAGTGAAAGTCCAGGGGGATGTGAGGAGGGAAGCATTTGGCTGTTAGGCCTGTTTAAGATGCCTGGTGAATGTTTTAGCCCTCGTGCTCAGCCTTGGCTCTCAGTGCTGTCCATCCCTTGGAGAAAGGTGGAAAAGCCAGTAGGTGCTGCCTTTTCCCTGTGATTTTGAAGGCAATCAAAGTTTTAATGGTTAAAGAACAGCAGAAGTGACTGTACCAGAGGTGTGGCCTCACCCTTTGGGAAACAGAGGGAATTCCAGAGCCACAGACTGGTTTCAAAGGTGTCACACGACCCAGCTCATGCTGAACAGCAGACACGGCCCACGCTGTCAAAATACCATTTTGATTACATCCTTTAATGAAAAACATGCAAAAGAGTTGGGACTCAGCATCAGGGAAGGAATTTTTTACTGCTCAAACAGACCTTTTCCATGTAATATGTGGAAAAAGTCCTTGTCAGCAAGACTTGATCTTTCCACGGCCAGCTCTTGGCAGCTGAGATTGAAAGGAGGCAGCACCTGCCCACCCATGGCAGGGACTGGAAGGAGAGGACCTTTAAGGTCCCTTCCAACCCAAACCATTCCATCATTCCATGATTCTGTGATTTTTTTGGGTCAGGTCTCTCAGAGAGACCAAAAGCTGATGTTTCCTGTTGGATAATGGAATAAAACTTTCAGTCCTGTGTGTATGCAACAAATGGGCACCCAGGACAGGATCCCTCTGCTGCATCCTATAAACCAGAGGAGGGAATTCCAGCAAAGGAAAAGCAGTAGAAGTGAGGGAAAAGCATGTCCTGATAATATTGTTTTCCCTAGTTCTTTTTTCCATATGGATTTGGCCATCCCTGTTAAACACAGTCACGTGGACCTGGCACACTGGAGACCTCACAGGGATCTTCCATTGAATTCCACTGACTTTCCTGTGGAGCTCCTTAGCCTGGAGGGGCATCAGGATTACTGGCAGTGTTCCATCAGAGCCAGGATTTCTATTTTAATGAGATTCTTTAAACATGAAAGAGATGCAGACATGGAGACACGGAATCACCAAAAGGGAGAACGGAGCCTCTGCTACATATTCCTGACAGGATGGGTCAGGGACAGGTTTCTTCCCAGGTGAGGGATGGATGTAGCACCTCAAGAGGATATCACAGGTCTCATGTTTTTCCCTTTGAGCCCAAAAAGATCCAAGTTATCCTTAATTTTATACCTAATCAGACTGGTGGGCTGCTGTTGCTTTGTTCAGGACCGTGACTGGAGCACTGTGAAATGGATCAACGGATGTGAAATGGATCAGTGGATGTACAGTGGATCAATGGATGTAGAACAGATCAGTGGATGTACAGTGGATCAATGGATGTAGAACAGATCAGTGGATGTACAATGGATTCATTCCACGATTTTCTCTTTCCATGCATGTGTTGGTACCAAGGGAAAGGAGAACTGAAGCCCAAAGGTGGCGCTGCCACGTGAGGGAAGCGACCCAACCTCTGCCTCGACAGCATCTGCAGCAGTTGTGCTTTTGTTTGACCAGGCTGAGCTAAAATGTTTCCAAAACAAAGAGGAAGGGAACATTCAGTCTCGTCAGGAATACTGCTAGGGAAGGAAAAGGACACATTCCCCACTGCTTTGACGGGAGCGCTTTGCCCGTGCTCCTCCTGGGCTCCAGCGCTGCCCTGTGGAGCTCAGAGGGTGGGAATAGCCCAAATCCTGCACTGGAGTAGCTGCAGCACTTCATAAGTTACTACTGATCCTAGGGAAAAAGCAGCTGGAATTTAAGTGCCTCTTACTCTACGGATCTGTCACTCTGCTAATCAAGAGTGGGCCAGGATCTCTGGGGCCACAGAAGAGGAGTTCTGTGCCAGAGCAAGGCTCTGTGCCAGGACCACCGTGCCCAAGCCAGGTCACGTTCCAACAGAAAACATGGAGAGCACTATTGTCACTAAGCAAGAAGTCCTAATGCCACTGGAGTTACTGGAGCAGCATCAATCAAGGCATCGTGGTGACCCCGAGCACAAATCCTCCCCGATTCCGGTCTTCCCGTTCCGCTGGCAGCCACGTCCCAGGAAAAGCTGTCCTCAGCAAGGCAGAAGCAGGTAAGAGAAAGAACATTAAAAATCTATGTCCCATCCTGAGTTGTCGTCAGGGGGTGGCTCGTCACTGTCCTCTGGGAAGCTGTCAAAGTTGCTTGTGTCCGTGGGAGACGCGACCTGCGGGGGGAAGAGCAAGGAGAAGGGGATGTTCATCCCAGGGCTGGCATTCCCTCTTCATCCCACAGAATCCCCAGCAAGGCAGGGAAGTGCTGCATGCACAGCTTTTTGCTGAGGCGTTTCCCCCAGCTCTCCTGAGTTTTCCTACCCATTGCCACAAGGTTATCACAACAGCTTGGGGAAAGAGCCCAGGATTTCCCATCCATGGATCCAGGATGCTGAGCCCTGCTGCCTTGAAGCTTCTGACATTGCTCAGCCTCAGGATCCTTCCAGAGAAACCCATCTTCCCAGGATGAAGGCCCAGCCCATTTCTTTTTTGGAAATAATGACATTTGAAATCTATCCTGGCTACAGAATTTATGGTTTTCCTGCTTTGTGACAGCGAGGGAAACTTTCTTACACTGAGGACTTGATAAAGTCAAGACAATAAAAAAAAATAAAACAATTTAAGAGGAAACCAGCAACTCTCCAGCCCAAAACAATGAGAGTCTTACTTGAAATTTAATACTTTAAGCTTTACCCAGAGCAGGAAAACACTTGCTGCTGTTTTCAGTCATTTCATTTGGGAAGAGCCTGAGCCAGGGGACAACTGACAAGCATTAAATCCCAGAATTCTGGAATGGTTTGGGTAGGAAGGGACCTTAAAGACCCATCCAGTCCCACCCTCCCACACCTTCCACTGTCCCAGGTTTCTCCAAGCCCCAAAGTCCAACCTTGGGCACTGCCAGGGATCCAGGGGCAGCCCCAGCTGCTCTGGGCACCCTGTGCCAGGGCCTGCCCACCCTCACAGGAATATTTTTGCCCACAGGAATATTTTTTTCCCAGTATCCAGCCTGGATTGATCTCAGGGGTTGCCCCAACCCACTGGGCCTTGTTAACCCTCCTGAGATTCCCATTTGATGTTGGATGCTGCTGCAAGCCTTGGGAAAAGACAGGAGCTCCAACTCCAGCTCCACATTCAATGTGCTGCCCAACTGCATCAGCATTTTCCTGCTGCTGAACACTTTTTGGGGCAAATCAGGATTGTGGAATACCTGACTCATTTTGGAAAAAAAAACCCCACCCTACAAAATCTTAATTTCTTTCAGGTTATCTGGATCTGTTGACTCTGTTGGGGCTCCTTCACCCTTTGCTTGCTCAGCTCATCTTTGGCAGAGTCCTGAGCTTTTAAGAAGAGGTAAAATCACAGATTCCAGCTGTAGTATCAAGGCTCAGCAGTGTCCTAGCAGCAGGTTGTAAATTGGGATCTTTCCAAAAATCCCATGGAACAAGAGCTTTGATTGCCTCACTGGCAGAGCCACGTAAGAAATGAGAGTTAAAGAGCTGGAAAAAGCCTTTTATTTTTCAAAGAAAAAGGAACTGATCTGTATGTTTGGTCCTGCTGGCTCTTTCCCAGCTAACAAGGAGAGGTGGATTGAAGGAAAAGTGCATGTCTGCCACCAGAGCTGTATTTTGGGTCACTTTTCAGAGTGGCAGCTGAGACTTTGCCAAAAAAACTTGTGGAAAATGAGCTGGAGTAGGATTGACAGCTCTGGGGTTGACAAAATTCACAGTTCATGGCTTTGGAGAGGATCTCAGGAGTAGGTCTGGAGGAGCTGCTACTCCCAAGAGCCCAGGGAAAGGATGAGCTGCGTTGAACCAGGATTAGGGCCAGCCTGGAGCTGTCCTGGAAGAGGGAAGGATGCTCCCCCTATTCCAGTTAGCCTTGCTGTGTGGGGTAAGAGCAGGATTGGAAATGCTCCTACTAAAGTAAAAACCCACCAAAACCAGTTAGGAAGACATCCTGGGTTTTTTTCAGGCTACATGGACATCCTGCTTTCCTAAAGCAGGAATTGCAGCTGGATGTGAAGGAGCAAACGTGACTTTATTGCCTGACATGAAATGTGATCCTGCTGATGAATGAATAGGCATTAAAAATAGGCCAAGGCCAGGCTGGACAGGGCTTGGAGCAGCCTGGGATAGTGGAAGTGGAAGATGCCATGGAAGGTGATGGAACTGGATGATCTCAAAGGCCCCTTCCAACCCAAACCAGGCTCATAGCTTGAGCTTGAAAGAAAAAACCCCAACCAAACCCAGCTTTGATCTCTAAAACATTTCTGAGTTGTTATTGGAGGGATTTGGCAAGTCCTGCTTTCCCCATTGACTCCAGGAGTTCCTGCATCCACAGGACAAAAAGGGGGGATGGGAAACCCTCCTGCTCTTTCCCTAAGCAAACTTTGGGATGGCAGACTCAGCCCCTGAGCTGGGCCTGCCCCTGCTGCAGGAGCTGCAGGATGGAGCAATGGGGTGCAATTAAACCCCCATTAATGGCATTCTCCCGGTGATCCCGAGGGATTAAGCTGGAACAAGGAGGGGAGGCTGCAGGACAGAAGGGGCTGAGGTAATTTCTGTCAGCTAATCCTGTTTGGTTTCCCTTTGCAGCGGGCCTTTGAGGGCAGGGAGCTCACAAAGACATCAAAGGAAGGGCTTTGCTGCAAAGGAAAACGAGCGGAGCTGTCCCTCCGCGCCCGCTCCCGGTTAAACATCAACAGCTTTTCATGTAGGACATGGATGCAGGGCAAAGAGGGGCACAAAAGACAGCACAGAAGGGAAGGTTAATGTGAAAGAAAAGGAAGATGGCATCCAAATCCCACTTGCCTTTGCAAAGGAAATGAGAATAAAGGAGAAGGGGAGAGGACACAGCTGCGAGAAGGGGTGGAAGGGGCAGCTCTCCATGGAAAGGGGAAAAGGAGATGCAGAAACAAGTGGAGCAGGTGAGAGAGGGGAAAATGTGCTGGAGTGGGTGATCCTGCCTCAACCCCCTGCTGCAAAGGGGATTTCTCCATGGCTGTGCCCTCCTCACACTGCCTTCCCAGGGAAGAGCCTGCCTGGAGAGCAAGCTTAGCTGGGAATGTGCCTAAAATTATTTTCCAAGCATCTCCAGAAGATAAAGCACATTATTCCCACATAACCCAGTATACTACTGCCCAAAGCTCACAGCATCATAGGAATTGCCCATGGAGGAGAAAACAATGGTAGGAAAACTTACACTTGGGATTATGGGAGGTGTCAGTGTCCCTTTCCGTAACCCTTCCCAGTTAAAGCCTTCAAACCATCTGAAGGGAGGGAAGAATCCAACAGTTAGACAGGTGTAGCACAAAAAGAACAGAAAATTGATTAAACAACAGGTTTCATGCCCCACAGACTTTGCTTTCAAATCCCCTTGCAATTTTTCCTGTCATCTTTTTTGGGGACCAAGAAGGAAGAGTGTGCAGTGACCCCGTGGTGACACCACCCAAGTGGAAATTGCCAACGCTCAAATGGGAACCATTCCTTGCTGCAGGTGTCCTGGAAGCTGCTCCTTCCCTTCCAGAGGGTGGATCCATCCCACAGGAGACCTTTTTTCCCTGTGGAATTGGGTAAACTCCCAACTTCATGCTCAAGGATGCCCCACTCATGGTTTTCCTCAGGTTTGCTCAAGGTGAGAGGATGAACCCTGAGCCTTCCCACAAAAATATCCATCCAATCCATTCCTGCTGCTTTGGGGATGGGAGAAGAGATGATCCAGCACAGATGGATGAGAGAAATTCTTCCTGGAATGGTTCTCTCACCTGTTCTTATCCCAAAAAACTCCTAAGACTTCATGTAACCCCTACCATGGGACCAAAAGGGAGGATGAATTTACATGATGGATAGGAAATGGCTTTTAGGGGAAAATCGAGGTGTTTGAAATGCCTCTTTCTGGAGTTGGCTGCTGGAGAAGACACTTACTTGTGCTTTTGGATATCTTTCACTCCATTTTTCAAGTTCCCTAATCTTTCTGATGGATTGTCCCTGTAAAAGGAAGAACAAATCCTAAATCCCTCTGCCCAGCTCGTTTCTTTGCAAACAACATCAAGGCTTTTTGTTTTATTCTTACATCCACTTACCTGCATAGTTTTTTAATTAAGTTAGCAGCATTTTTGGCAATCTTCTTTGGAAATTCAATCATGTCTATTCCCCTTAATATGATGTTATAGGTCTTCATGGGGTCTGGGCCTGAGAAAGGGGGACTTCAGAGGGCACAGGGAACAACAACAACAAAAAAAAGATTAAAAACTTGTCTTTCATAAAAATTTGTCTTTAAAACAGCATTGAAGTCTAATAAAATAAACCCAGATAAGAAAAGGTAGATGACAACCAGGAATGCTTTGCTTCCCACGATCCTAACCATTTCTCAAGGAGCTCTGGAATTCAGGCAAGCACCAAAAAGAAGTTTTCCATGCTAAACCTCTTCTTCCCATGGCAGCTGCATCCCAGCAGCCCGAGGCAGGAGGCTCTGAGCAGCATTCCCTGGCTTATCTTTGTGTGATTCCTGATTCCAGTGGGGATTAATTGGCTTTCCATGGATGGGGGGCTGTGTGTGAAGGATGGGCAGGTGGAGGGGATGGATCTCCTGGGGGTGAGGTGAGGGAGCTCCAGGAAGCCAAGAGCAGCAGTGATATCCCAAATTAAATATGGGAAGGGATGGATGGTGCCCAATCTGCCTGCTCCTTTCCAGCAGTGAGGAATCTCCCCAGCTCAGTGCAAACCCTTCCCCTTTTCCCACCATTTCCAGACCCTTCAGGGCCAAATCCTTCCCCTTTTCCCAGATTTCCAGACCCTCCAGGATCAAACCTCCAGAGCTGAGTGCAAACCCTTCCCCTTTTCCAGCCATTTCCAGACCTTTCAAGGCCAAACCCTTCCTCTTTTCCCACCATTTCCAGACCATTCAGGGTCAAACCCTTCCCCTTTTCCCATCATTCAGGGCCAAACCTTCCCCTTTTCCTATCATTTCCAGACCATTCAAGGCCAAACCCTTCTTCTTTTCCCACCATTTCCAGACCATTCGGGACCAAACTCATCCTCTTTTCCCATAATTTCCAAACCCTTCAGGGCCAAATCCTTCCCCTTTTCCCAGATTTCCAGACCCTTCAGGATCAAACCTCCAGAGCTGAGTGCAAACCCTTCCCCTTTTCCCACCATTTCCAGACCATTCAGGGCCAAAACCTTCCCCTTTTCCCATCATTTAGGGCCAAACCTTCCCCTTTTCCCACCATTTCCAGACCCTTCAGGGCCAAACCCTTCCCCTTTTCCCATCATTCCGGGCCAAACCCTTCCTCTTTTTCCCACCATTTCAGACCATTCAGAGCCAAACCCTTCCTCTTTTCCCATCATGTCCAGCCCACTTAGAGCCAAAAAAAGACGATTTGAGGGGAAAAGCCACCGTGGAGTTCCCTGGCCCAGCCCTACCCCTGCCCTGGCCTCATCAGGGTGAGAAGGGCAGAAATCTTGGGATGAATTTCAATGCCCATACCTGCCAGTCAGGAGCTCATACATCAGGATTCCCAGGGACCAGTAGTCTGCTGAAATGTCATGACCTTTGTTCAGGATGATCTCGGGGGCTACGTACTCCGGGGTGCCACAAAAAGTCCATGTTTTCTTTCCAAATCCTATTTTCTTTGCAAAGCCAAAATCGACCTGGGGGAAGGGGCAGGAGAGAGTCAGGGCAGGGCATCAGAGGGAATGTCAGCCCTGGGCTCTGCTCCTCTTGAAGTGAAGCAAGGCAGAAAGGAGGATTCCTCATGGGAATTTTCTCCCAATTAAAGCACCGAGGGTCATTCCAGGACCAGGGAACCACAGTGACCTTTTTGCTGATTTATCCTTGGGAAAATTCTCATCAGGGAAGCAAACACCAGCACCAAGGGTTTCTTGGGGGTTGGGATTGATGTCACTCACAGGGCAGATTGATTTATTTTGCTTTTTTTTTCTGTTAAATTTAAATTAACATGGGCAAGGAATGGTTTTAAGCTGTGAGAGGGCAGGGCTGGAATTTTGGAGCTTTAAAGTCCATTCCAACCTAAACCATCTTGGGATTCTGGGATTTTAGGAGAAGATGGAAAGAAAAATAATGGAGTAAAAGTGAAGTCTACAAGACACATTGTAGGCTGAATTTTGAAGGATGAATCCTTCAAAATTAATTCCAAGTGGGCAGCAGGGTGGAAACTGTCCATGACATGACCTTTATTTATTTTTTTTTTTTTAATGAGATGGGTTTTAAGGTCCCTTCCCACCCAAACCATTCCAGGATCCTGTGATTTAGGCACCTCCTGCCCAGTTTGGTTTCCTCTCCCAACATCAGGGTGAAGTAGCACAAGTGTCCTCCCTGTTTGGCTGTTGGGATGTGCTGGGCTCACCACCAGCCCCGCTGTGGCCCTAGAGCAGTGTCAAGCATGGAAAATCAGATTATGCTGGGAAGTGGAGTCCTCTGGGGCTGGTCAGGAACCCACAGGGTCACAGGGCTCTGGGACACTCAGGGACACACCTGAGGAGCTGGGGGCTGCTGAGGGACCAGCACAGACCCATCCCAGATGCTCCTGGGGGGGGAGAAGGACAGTCCTGCACCTCATCCTCCTCTACCTCAGAGGAGCCCCAGGCTCAGGGAAATGCCCCAGAGGGTAAATTCCAGTGTCATTCAGGAGGTGACACGTGGAGGCTGCCACCAGGCTGTGATGATGGCCTGAGCTACTGTCCCCAAAGAGCCCCAGACCAAGACACAGAGCCCTTGGCCCCTCATGAGCCCCTGGGGCCATCAGCCCCTCCTGGACCAGCTCCTTTTAGGGCTCCTGTCCTTCACTGGTGGCTTCCCAAGGGCCCACATCCTGCAGCACCTCCCACCAAGGGAACTATTTCATCTCTCCTGCCCCTCTCCATGCCCTCACCAGGCCATTTGGGGTACCCCTAAAAAGCAGGGTGCCTTTCCTGAGTTCTGGGGTTATTTTTTTGCCCAGGACAGCCAGGTGGCTTTCTCCTGATGCTTTCTCTGCATTGCAGGAGCATGGACCTGAATCCCAAGCCAGAACCACAGAAGTCAGAGAATTCACAGAACTACTGGGTTGGAAGAGACCTCCAAGATCATTGAGTCCAACCCAGCCCCAACCCCTCAGCTAAACCCTGGCACCCAGAGCCACATCCAGGCTGGTTTTAAACACATCCAGGGGTGGTGACTCCACCACCTCCCTCGGCAGACCATTCCAGAACTTTATCACCCTTTCTGTAAAAAAGCTTTTTCCTGATATCCAACCTATATTTCCCTTGGGCCAGCTTGAGACTATGACCTCACAGTCAGCATTTCTCAGCTCAGCCATGCCCTGAGCCCTGCTGGAAGTCAGGAAAACATCCCAGTGGTGATGACACCACCTTGCCCTGATCTCCTCTCAGCATCCCCTCATGGACCCTGTGGAAGGACTTTGCTCCTCACCCTTTCTGGTCAAAGCTGGGGGGATTTTTCTGGGCACTCACCAGCTTGGCATAACCTCGGTGATCCAGGATGAGGTTCTCTGGCTTGAGGTCCCTATAAATGATCCCTTTGGAATGCAAGTAGGCAAAGGCTTCCACCACGCACGCCGTGTAGAACCTGGTGGTGGAATCCTCGAATGAACCCCTGTGGGAAGGAGAAAGGGAGGGAAAAGGGGATAAAGCCATTAGATGAATCCTTGGGAAGTGGTTTCCTTCCCCATGGAATTCATTCTGCTGTTAAAACTTTGATTTCTGCAGTAAAATCACTTTTTAACACTGGGAAAGTTCCTGGTGCTAAACTCACTTTTATATCTCTATATATAAAATATATCTCACTTTTATATATCTCTCTCTCTCTATATATATATTCACTTTTATATCTCTCTCTATAAAATATATCTCATTTTTATCTCTCTCTCTCTATATAAATATTCAATTTTATATCTCTGTATTTCTATAATCTAGTTAAATTTCCATTTTTCAAGAAGCCTCTTTGCTATCTCTTTATATAAAATATATCTCTCTATATATATCTATATATAAAATCTCTCTATATAAAATATATCTCGCTTTTATATCTCTCTCTATATATATTCACTTTATATCCCTATATATAAAATATTTCTCACTTTTATATCTCTCTCTATATATATATATTCAATTTTATATCTCTATATTTCTCTAATCTAGTTAAATTTCCATTTTTGAAGAGGCCTCTTTGCCTCCAATATCTGAAGCTATTTTAAGGTTTTATTCTATAATTTAGAAATAAAACTTTAAAATCCTTGTCCTGTAAGCAAAAAGATATTTTTTTCTAATTACAACTTTGGGGTTTGAGTGCTAAAACTCCTTTGAGGAGTGCAGATAAGTTCTGTATTAATGTTCCTAACTGAGACAAAAGGCAGAAAAATCAAGGCTGTGGGGATTTGAAGAGTTAACGCAAATCCCAAACTGCCCCTTTGGATCCTTGTTTCTGAAGTTTTCCAAAGAAAACCTCATCCCCCTGCCTGCTGGGGGCTGGCTCAGACCAGAGGGTGTCTAAGCTAGATGGCAGCAGAACCTCAGTTTAAATCCCAGAGAATTAAAGATGGAATTATCAGGCTCTGACAAAAAAAAAATCAGGAAAAATCCCACCCAGCACCTTCTAACTTTGCTCCAGTTCCCCTTTCAGTGAGAAAAATGCTGTTGGGAAAAGGAAGAACTAGAGGAAAAATAGTTCTGGGGAATCAAAAGACAACTTAATCTTCCTGACCAATCTTTCCAAATTTAATGGAATTCTGTTCCAGAGATGAGGCTATTCCAGAATTACAATTCCCTGCTTTTTTTTCCTGCTCTGTGGGCACATCCCACATGTACCCAGGAGCCCCAAACACTCCAAGGAGCCCCAAACACTCCAAGGTGACCCCTTCCAAGGCAGGGACTGTGGGGTTTTGGACATGCATGCTTTCCTAACTCATTTTTTTTTCCATGTCACTGCTGCATCCTGATAGAACAGTGCTCCTGGCAGAGTGTGGATTCTGATTCCCACTTGAATCAGCAGCCCTGGTGTATATATGGGATTTCTGGGCCAGCAGACCCTGCACAGCTCTCAATTTCCCCCTGCTCATTGCTCTCAGTCCTGGCTGGGCCATAAATCCCAGGAAATATTTATGGATATTATTTAGCAGTGTCCGTGTGGCAGAGCTGAGAGTTGAGATTCAGACTCACAGAGGGAGGGCTGCAAACACAGGGTTGGGGAAATGTGATTTAAAAATGGAGATGGGAAATTGTGATTTAAAAACTGTGACATCAAAAGGACCTGGAGCTGCTGGGGTGAATCCAGGGGAGGTCATGGAGATGCTCCAGGGCTGGAGCCAGGCTGGGAGAGCTGGGGGTGCTCACCTGGAGAGAAGGCTCCAGGGAGAGCTCAGAGCCCCTGCCAGGGCCTAAAGGGGCTCCAGGAGAGCTGGAGAGGGACTGGGGACAAGGGATGGAGGGACAGGACACAGGGAATGGCTTCAAAATGACAGAAGGCAGGGCTGGATGGGATATTGGAATTGGGAATTGGTCCCTGGCAGGATGGGGAGGGGTTGGAATGGAATTCCCAGAGCAGCTGGGGCTGCCCCTGGATCCCTGGCAGTGCCCAAGGCCAGGCTGGAGCAGCTGGGACAGTGGAAGGTGTCCCTGCCCATGGCAGGGGTGGCATTGGATGGGATTTAAGGTCCCTTCCAAGCCTTCCAGCTGGAATTGTGACATGTAAAACATCTCACAGTGCAGGACAAGCCCCAGCTCACCTGTCCCTGAGAATTGTCCAGAGCTCTCCCCCCAGGCAGGCCTCCATCAGCATGTACAGGTACTTGCTGTCCTTGAACGTCCTGTAGAGCCTGAGGGTGGCAACCAGAAAATCACAAATAAATCCATTATCTGAGCACTAAACTCGCTGGTTTGACAGAGTTTAGAGAGGTTGAAGTGCTCTTCCTCTTCCTCCCAGGAAGGAATGTGGAGGAAAAACTGCCTCAGGGGATGGGCTGGGCTTTGTGAACCCATCCTCGAGTTCTGGACTGTGCTCCAAAACCCATGCTCTGTGCTCAACAGGATTTTCTAATGATATTACATTAATTGGACTTATAGATGTGTTCAATAATATTAAATAACTATGGTGAAAAAAAAAAACAGAGATTTTTTTTTAATTGGTTTTAATATTCAGCTGCTTTTGTACTTCCTATTCCATGTGTGGCTTTATCCACCCAGGCTTCCAGCAGGGTGTGGATACAGGAAAGGTTTCTTTGCAGGTAGTTTGGACAGTAATTTTAATTTTTTGTAAATTTTTTGGTCATTAATTAAGTAATTAATTTTTGTAATTAATTTGTAACTTTTGGATAATAATTTTAACAATTTCTGCAGCAGAAAGGAATGCTGAGGGCGACTCCTGGTGCAATTCCTGCATTCCTGGCAGTTTCCAAGAGTTAAAAATTCATGACTTCAAAATTCCAGGCGTTAAAAATTCCAGGCATTAAAAATTCCAGGAGTTAAAAATTCCAGGAGTTACAAATTCAACAGCTGCCACCACATGATGGAAATGAAACCAGGTGGGTTTTGCAGATTCCAGCACTTCCCTGCTAATCTCAGTTATTATTTTGACAGAGCTGTGTAATGGATCAGCAGGAAAACACTGCAGGATTTGGTTCCTTTGATGACATCCATTTCTATTTATATAACACCAATGGTCAGTTATAACTGACCATTAATAATGCTATAATTGATGGTTTTAATAAAAATCCCCCCACTTATTTCTTGCCACTTGGACAAAATATCATTTATCTTAATACACATTTAATCGCTATTAAAGTTTACAGAAAACTTCAAGAATCCCAAATGTAATTTCATGTTTTTAATTGCTTGGTAATTTAAATTACCAAGTACTGAAGTACTTTCCCTAATTAAGGCAGCCCTGCTGAAAATTTTATGGGCATTAAATCTGGCCTAAAATGCACAGATTAAAAAAAAATCAAATATTATTTATCAGCTATCATGGAAGCATAACGTTTAGACACATGAAAGGACATTATTTCCTAAGTTTAAATGACAGAATATTTGAGTAACTCCTTTATTTATTTCTTTATTCCTTGAAATATTTGCACTTGTTTGGCACCTGATCCAAGCCAGAGCATTTTGTTCTGTTTGAGTTTCAGTTTATATAAAAGTCAATTTTATTTAGGGCCACTTGGCCTCTCCTGCTCCTTTTGCCTGGTTTATTCATTTTAATAACCAAACCAAATTATTCTTCAAAGACTTTTTAACAAACACAATGAATTAAGAAAATGACCCAATTCATCAGGAATTTTGTCTTTCCCATTCTAACATCCCAGCGGTTGTGTCCTTGCTCTGAGATTATTTTAAATCCACCTTTCATCTATCAGCTCAAAACTGAATTAATCTACGGAAATATTCAAATTTCTGCCCTTTGCACCCCCCAAAAAATTATCCCAGCTGGTCCAAGAAATTGAATAAACAAGTTATTGAATAAACAATAAATAAGTTGAAGAATTTTAGGATAGATACTATAGGAAAACTTCAAATCCCCGTGGATGGGCAAGAGTTTGATAAATCAAATATCTTCTAGCAATAGCAAAAGGTTGGACTTTGTGACTTGTAAAGTCCCTTCCCAGAGCAGGGTTTCCATGGGATATTAAATGTAATTCAGGGATGGTTGTTGCTGCAAAAGGTGGGAAACACTGCAGGATATGGAAGGAGAAGATGCACAGTTAAAACAGCCTTGTTCTGCTTCCCTGCTGAAGGTTGAAGAGTGGGAATTTCATTTATCAGCCATGAGTATCACTGGCTCCATTAAGAAATGTTTGGAGGCTTAGGTTCTATTTAGGAGTGGGTATTTCTGGGAATGATGGCTTGGCTGGCCCTGCACTTCCCCTCTCATCCCAAAACAGCTCAGCCTTCCAAAAATCCAGAGGCTGGAATGGCTGGAATGGAATTCCCAAATGGGAATATTTGGCTCTGGGCTGGGTTACAGGGAATGTTTCAGGATCCAGGAGCACATCCTGAAGGGAACGGCAGCCGGGCAGTGTCAGGCTCCAGTGATCACCCATGAATCACCGCAGAAGCCATGGGGAATCCCAGGGATGAGCCTGGGAAGGAAACACCCCCTGAGTGCCCCAGCCTGGCCACATGCTTCCCTCTGGAATCATCCCAGGGGTTTGGTTTCACCCTGGGTTTGTTTGCATCTCCTGAGCAATTTCAGGGAGCAGGGCTGATCTCCTAAGGCAGAGGAATTTTCCAGGGATCTCTGAGGGTGGGATGAAGCAGCCTTGGCTTGGATGCCCTTCAAGGTGGCTTCAGGGATGCTCAGCACCCACAGCTCCATCCTGACCTACAGCATTGGAAAAATCCCCTTTCTGTAGTCCTTGAAAATCTAGGGAATTCACAGAATCCATAGAATTCACAGAATCACTGGGTTGGAAGAGACCTCCAAGATCATCGAGTCCAACCCAGCCCCAACACCTCAACTAAACCCTGGCACCCAGTGCCATATCCAGGCTTTGTTAAACACATCCAGGGATGGGGACTCCACCACCTCCCTGGGCAGACCATTCCAGAACTTTATCACCCTTTCTGTAAAAAACTTTTTCCTGATATCCAACCTCTATTTCCCTTGACACAGCTTGAGACTGAATGCTGTTATGAGGGTGGAAACAACCAAAAAAGCCCCTTTTATTCCCTGGAGATGTGCTTAGGTTTGGGGCAGGGAGATGGCTTTAATGTGTTTTCCAGTGAGGAGTCCAGGCATGATGAACTTGAGTTGTCAAATATTCCCTAAAGAGAAATTCTGGACACAGCTGCTCATTGTCATGGCATTGTGTCATGTCAAAGGATCAAGCCTTGCCTTCCAGCTTCCCTTATTGGGAAGGAAAACTCAGAAATTGGGAAGGAAAAGTAAAAGTAACCTTGAGCAGGGGCAAAGCCAAGTCATGACAATATATAAATATATATATATATATATATATATATATATATATATATGTATGTATGTATGTATATGTATATATAATTCTTGATGGTGAGTCCAGTGCCTTGAAAAAATCCCTTCACCAGGATTTCTTCTCCTGGGAAGATGAGAAGCCTCAGAGAAAAAACAATATTTTCTCATTTGCTTCTCCCTGTTTTGCTGCTTTGGAATGTGGTCTGGATATTGTTTACCAACTGGTCAATGTTTGATTGGTTCCATGTGAATTGTTTTTAATTAATGACCAATCACCATCGGCTGTGTCAGACTCTGATGAGTCAGTCATGAGTTTTCATTATTATCTTTTAATCTTCTGTCATTATCCTTTCTGTACTCTTAGTATAGTTTAGTATAGCATTCTTTAATATTATAGAGTATCTTAAAATAATAAATTAGCCTTCTGAGAACATGGAGTCAGATTCACTCATCTCTCACCTCGTCCTGGGGACCCCTGCAAATCCCACAGGGCCTAAAGGAGCTCCAAGAGAGCTGGAGATGGACTTGGGTCAGGGGACACAGGGAATGGCTTCCCAGTGCCAGAGGGCAGGGCTGGGTGGGATATTGGGAATGAGGAATTGTTCCCTGGCAGGGTGGGCAGGCCCTGGCACAGGGTGCCCAGAGCAGCTGGGGCTGCCCCTGGATCCCTGGCAGTGCCCAAGGCCAGGCTGGACACTGGGGCTGGGAGCAGCCTGGGACAGTGGGAGGTGTCTCTGCCCATGGCAGGGGTGGCACTGGGTGGGCTTTGAGGTCCCTTCCCACCCAAATCACCCTGGGATTCCACATGGATCATCTGGCAGCACCAGCGAGCTCTGCCCAGCACCTTCCTCCTGTTCCACACCTCCATTCCCGTGCAGGAGGGAGCTGAAGACTTTTCCCTGCCATGTCTGATCCCTGTGGGGCTCCCTGGCCCGCTGGAGCAGTGGGGAGTTTGGCAGTCATATTTTCTGGAAAAATCTCTCTGCCCAGGATTTTCTCCTGGGAAGCTGAGAAGCCTCAGAGAAAAAGGAAAAAAAAAATTCTTATTTAATTTGCTTCTCCTTTGTTGTGCTCACATGTGGAACGTGTTTGGAGATTGTTTATCCAACTGGTGGTTGTTTCATTGGTTTCATGGGAATTGTTTTGACTCTTTGGCCAATCACAGTAAAACTGTGTCAAGACTCTAGAAAGAGTAATGAGTTTTCATTATTAGCTTTTGAGCATTTAGTAAATATCCTTTCTGTATTCTTCAGTATAGTTTAGTGTCACAGACATCTTTTATGAAAAATCCTTTCCTTAGGATTTTTCCTCCTGAGAAGCTGAGGGGCCTCAGGAACAAAATGTAAGCAATGGTTATCTGCTGCTGTGGAATGCAACAGGTGCATCTGGGATTGGGCTCATGTGGTTGTTTCTAATTAATGGCCAATCACAGTCAGCTGGCTCAGACTCTCTGTCCGAGACACAAACCTTTGTTATCATTCTTTCTTTTTCTATTCTTAGCTGGCCTTCTGATGAAATCCTTTCTTCTATTCTTTAGTATAGTTTTAATATAATATATATCATAAAATAATAAATCAGCCTTCTGAAACACAGAGTCAGATCCTCATCTCTTCCCTCATCCTGGGACCCCTGTGAACACAGTCACAGTTTAGTATAGTGTTCTTTAATATAAGATGGTACCATAAAATAATAAATTAGCCTTCTGAGAACATGGAGTCAGATTCATCACTCCTGCCTCATGTGGGGAACCCCACAAATCCAGCAGGGCAGGTACCTGACGATGAAGTCGGAGTGGGCGCTCTGCATGATCTGCTTCTCGGAGCGGATGTGCTCCTGCTGCCGCGTGTCCACGATGTGCCGCTTCTTCAGGATCTTCATGGCGAACGTCTTGGCCTCCTCGCTCTTCAGCTGCACCTGGGAGGACAGGACAAGGTCACACACAGACCACAGCTCCGCTGGAGTGCCGCCTCCCTGCCAGCAATCCCACCGGCCTGCCTCCCAGGAGCTCCTCCCACCTCTCCAGTCAAAACATGATCCAGGTTTGTAACTGCATGGCTGACTCCTAAAAAAGCCTTTTCTAAATGTCACAATTGTTAGGGAAAAGCCAAATGTGGGTGTTGCTCTGGGGTCTGTGGAAACCCAGAGCACGGGGAATATTTCTCTGACCCTGACCCCCAGTGGAGCACTGACTCTGACCCTCGTTCATGAAGAAAGTTTCCCAGACTTCAAGATAGGCTGGAACCCAAAAAAGTGTGCAATAGATTACAGAGAGCAGTGTAGGTGTATCACTGGGTGAGAAATTGAGGTTTTGGGATTTTTAGTGTGCTGTGGATGGAAGCAAGATGGAGGGCACAGGGTGTCACCCTGGGTTCTTCTTCATGCTGCTTCTTCCTCCTTCTCCATGGGTTTGGGTGGCATTTTGTCATTGGGCAGAAAAGTCCCCATTGCAGCTCTGCTGGATCAGTTATTGGGTTAAAAGGGAAAATAATCCAGGTGTCAGCTCTTAACTGGATAGTTTAGTCTTAAAAGACCTTGTAACAAGAGATTGTTGCCATTTTGTGCCTTGCTGCCAAACTCATGGTTGTGAGACTGTTTTACTGATAAGAAATAACAAACACCTGAGTCTGAACATGAACTACTGTCTCAAGTGCCTTCAATGCAGACCCAGCCCAGCAGCACTCCCTGCTCATGGCTTGGCTTCTCACCTTAAGCCTCTGCCCCCTATTTTTAGCCTGCTTCCCCAAGCTGAGGCTGACAGGAGTTGTTTGCTTGCTCTCAGGGTAACCCTGGCAACTTCTGAACCCTGAGCCACGCCGAGGGGCAGGTCCCCATCCCAAATCCAGCTGGAAGGCAGCCAGCCTTCCCATCCTGGCCAACCCTCTCAAAGAAACCCCGCTGTTGACCTCCCAGGCCTCCAAGTCTGCTGAATTCCCCCAGCAGCTGCTCACAACAATATTCCAGTGAGGTGCTTTCCCCTTGTGGAGCACGAGGTGCCATCTGGCAACTTCTGTTTGGGTGGCCTTGTAGGAATTTGGCTTCTGCCAGAGGGAAGCAGCTTGGTTGTCACTGAGCCCTGTCAGAAGCCCAGGCTGCCTTTAGGGTTAGGAGGCAACACTCAGGCAATCAGAATTTATTTAATGTCAGATCTGGTTTTGTATTGCTTTGCTGACAGGAATGTGGGTGCATACGAGACACGGCACTTTTGTAGAACCATGGAATGTGCTGAGTTGGAAGAGCCCCTCAAGGATGATTCAGACCCCACTCCTGGCCCTCACACACCTCAATAATCCCACCATGTTCCCAGGAGTGTCATCCAAAATTCCCCCTGGGCTTTTCCCAGGCCACACACCCTGAACTTGAACAGTTTCTTGTCCACCTGCTTTGTTCTGGTGTGGTTCAGGGATCAGGGAAACACTAAGAAGGATGGGATTCCCATATAAACACCAGGAAGGGTGGGATCCCCAGGGAAACACCAGGAGGGATGGGATGGGATCCCCATGGAAACACCAGGAGGGAGGGGATGGGATCCCCATGGAAACACCAGGAGGGAGGGGATGGGATCCCCATGGAAACACCAGGAGGGGTGGGATGGGATCCTCATGGAAACACCAGGAGGGAGGGGAGGGGATCCCCACGGAAACACCAGGAGGGAGGGGATGCCCCTGGAAACACCAGGAGGAATGGTGGAATGGGATGGGCTTTAAGGTCCCTTCTACCACTCTGGAATTCTATGGGCAAAGAAAGGCAGGGAAAAAGAAGAGATGCAGCCCCTCTGGCTTTTCCATATCCCTGTTTCATAGGATCACAGGTATAGGAACCACCCCAAAATCCTTCCTTTGCTTTATGGTTTTAAACTTCTGCAGTTCCCAGGGCACACAGAGAACACCAGGCCTGATTTTTGTCTGGTTTTTAACACTTACACAGAAATAAATATGGTTTTACACCTTGGTGCTGTCTCAGGCTGGCTGGGAAAGTGGGTATTGAAGAGATGAAACCCAGAGCTCAATGGAAAAGAGGAAAAAAAAGAATTATGTGTTTCTTATCCTTCCTCCTTCCCTACCTGTATTCCCTATAAATCATCCCTATGTGTGTGATATACAGCCTGCAAATCCAGCAATTCCTGTGCTGATCCAATCCCAGCTGAACTTGGGAAAGCGGAAACTTTCATAAATATTTCCCAGGATGCAGAACAAGCCCCCAGAGAAGGATTTATTTCTGTGACTGAACATTCCAGGATATTTCCAAAGGATGGAGAGACAGGACACAGGGAATGGCTCCCAGTGCCAGAGGGCAGGGCTGGATGGGACATTGGGAATGAGGAATTGTTCCCTGGCAGGGTGGGCAGGCCCTGGCACAGGGTGCCCAGAGCAGCTGGGGCTGCCCCTGCATCCCTGGCAGTGCCCAAGGCCAGGGCTGGAGCAGCCTGGGACAGTGGAAGGTGTCCCTGCCATGGCAGGGGCGGTGGCACTGGGTGAGCTTTGAGTCCCCCACTCACCACAGTTTCCCCTCTGTGTCCCTCTGAATCTCCAAAACAAAGATGCTCATCCAAGGGAATTTTGCTTCCTGTGGAACTCTTCCAATAGGAAGGAGCCAGAAATCCATGCTCTGCTGAAATGTGGCTATTTCCCCACCACATGAAGTAAGAACTGACTCAACAGCAGCACTCTGGGAGCTGAATTCCAAGTGCTCCTGCTTGCTGGCTATTGCCAAGGTCCTGCATTTTCCCTGTTTCCCAGCTTGATCTGGTAGAACAGACCAAAATAGCAGCAGCTGTTGCTGAGAGCAGCATTTGTAAGCTGAGCTTTCCTAATCCAGGCAGCTGCACACACAGAGGGACTGCTCCTGTCCCAGCAAGAGGGGACAGCCTGCTCTTCCTCCTGAAGGGATTCCTCTTCTCCCAGGATGGAAGAGAATTCCCCAAAATCAGCCAGAGGGGTGGTCAGGGTCTGCTGCCAGGGAACAGGGACAGGACAAGGGCAAAGGGCCTCAAGCTGGGCCAGGGGAGGCTCAGCTTGGACAGCAGCAGCAATTTCTGCATGCAAAGGGTGCTCAGGCCTTGGCAGGGGCTGCCCAGGGAGCTTTGCAGTGCCCAGCCCTGCAGGTGTCCCAGCAAGGGCTGGAGGTGGCACTCAGTGCTCTGGGCTGGGGACAAGGTGGGCACTGGGCACAGCTGGCACTCCATGGGCTGGCAGGGATTTTCCAGCCCAAATGATCCATAAGGATTTTTAGGAGCCTTTCCACATTTCCTGAGGCCAGATTCAGCCTCTCTCCTCACCTAAGTTTAGAGAGAAATGATAATTTGCATATCCAAATTAGATTCCCACTCCCTACATCAACCCCAACATTAATTTAGGGTTGGCTACAGAACACACTGTGCTGGGTTAGGCTGGAAAATAAGTCAAGACTTAAATAAACTCCACCTAAGACATGGCTCAGGGTAGTTGTGGCTCCCCTGGATCCCTGGAAATGCTCAAGGCTAGGCTGGACAGGGCTTGGAGCAGCCTGGGACAGTGGAAGGTGTCCCTGCCCATGGCAAGGGTGGAATTTTGGAGCTTTAAGGTCCATTCCAACCCAAACTATCCTGGGATTCTGGAATTTTAGCAGAAGATGAGAAGAAAAACCATGGAGCAAAAGTGAAGTCTACAAGACACATTGTAGGCTGAATTTTGAAGGATGAATCCTTCAAAATTAATTCCAAGTGGGCAGCAGGGTGGAAACTGTCCATGACAGTGACTTTATTTTTTTTTTTTTAGTAATCCAGATTTCACTGGTTGGGAAAGCCCTAAATTTCCTATCCCAATTAGAGCACTAAGGGACTCTACAGAAAAATAATCTGCAAAATTATACACTAAGAAGACATTCAAAAAAGCAAATTTACCAATTGTTAATCAAATACTCAACTGTGCTAAACCCCTTTAACTACACATCCTGATCGCTGTACTGAAAACTGATTTTTGTTGCTTGACAACAAACACAACCAGGTTTTTTATGAGTAAATATATTGGGCAAATATACTAAAAATTGGGCAAATATACTAAAAATTTCATCTCTCTATAAAGCCCAGAAGGAAAAATGATTTTACAGAAATGTCTGGAAGCAAAAGGCTAAAAAGCAGTGAGGAATGTCAAGGGTTTCATGCAAAAAATCATTCCAAGGAAAAGTAAATAGAGGAAGAAGAATTCTATGGCTAAGGGATGTGGGAAATGGAAAAACTCACTGCTGTGGCATCTTGGAAATATCAAATGGAGCTAAACTCCAACAATCCCATACATGATCCTGTTCTGATTCCCAGTTTGGATTTGTCTGAAATAAAAAAACTGTTTTTATGTTTGATTCCTGCCTTCAACTGGAGCTGAAATCTCTGGCTCAGCTCATATCCTGGTCCAGCCTCTGCCCAGATTTGATGGGCTCCCAATGTATCCCATCTTCCCAAACTTTGCCAAGAGCCCTTTCCATGAACAGACAAGCCCAAGTATGTTTCCATCTACAAAGGATGCCTTGAGTTTCAACAGGAATTCAAAACCCAGGGAAAATTAAAACATGGCCCTGTAGTGGTGGGACAAAAGCAAACATCCTGCACATGCTGGAGAAGGGAATATGCTGCAAATGTTGGAAAAGGATGAAAAAAAGGGTCAGACCATCCCCAGGATTTTGCTGAGCTCAGAAAGAGTGATGTTGTCAGGTGAGTTTGGGATTTCCTTGGGTATTTGGTCTCAAATTCCTCACTGAAATCCCCAAATCTGCTCCCCTTCATAGCAACCAAAAGATCCATTCTTTCAAAAGCTAAAAAATTCACAGAATCCAGGGATCACTGAGGCTGGAAAATCCCTGCCAGCCCATGGAGTGCCAGCTGTGCCCAGTGCCCACCTTGTGCCCAGCCCAGAGCCCTGAGTGCCACCTCCAGCCCTTGCTGGGACACCTGCAGGGCTGGGCACTGCAAAGCTCCCTGGACAGCCCCTGCCAAGGCCTGAGCACCCTTTGCATGCAGAAATTGCTGCTGCTGTCCAAGCTGAGCCTGCCCTGGCCCAGCCTGAGGCAATTCCTGACAATTAAACCCCAAAATTAGGAGAATTTCAAGAGAAAAAAAAAATACCTTTCTAATAAAAAACTTTGCATTACCTAGGAAAAGCAACTGGCTTGGGGATTAGAAATGGGACACAGTTGGAAATTTCCACCAATAAATATTTGGGCTCTGCATCTGCCAGCCTATCAGAAGACAATTGCAGCAGGTTTTTCCTCGTTATCTAATTAATTCACAAGTGGCTTTGTTTACAACACAGGCTGGAGGCTGGAAGAGTTTTAATTGCACTTCAGAAGCTGGGGCCAGATTTCTCTTAAAACCCAAATAAAGCTGAAAAATTCCATTGTGTCCACTTTGTACAGAGCCTGTAAAACATGGCTGTGATGTTTTATGTGCATGTTTTTATTTGTGCCTCTAGAAATCCCCATATTGCAAAGGAATTTTGCTTTTTGGGGCCACCACGAGGCCAGAAGGAGTGTAGAAGACAAGGATGTGATTTCTTAGTCTCCCTGTGCTCAGCCATCACCTACAGGCACCAATTCCATGGGAAAATGACTCCAGTCCTGGATATTGAGCTACTCCAATGTATTTATTTCAGAGCTGTCAAAAATAATCTTGATTTAAACCCAGAAGAACTGACCTGGAGCAGATACTCAGGAGCACAGGACTTGAGTGAAAAGGAAATTAAAGAACAAAGCCAAGAGCAATAAAGGTGAGCAGAGATGATTTCTGAGGGCTGGGGACACCTGCCCTCCATCCCTGTCACATGAGGTGACATTCCCTATGCCAGTGGCACTTGAAATTCCTATTTTCCTGATGTTAATCCTGGATCCCACCTCAGAAGATGCTCAGCTGACATAAAGCAGGGAGGCTGAGCTGTAAAAATCCCAAAAAGTCCTCTCCTGCCATTTGCTGTGGTTCCTCCAATGCTGGATGATTTATCCCTCAAGAAAAACTTAGATAAAAGTTGATTACATAGCCCAGTTTGGGATGAAAGGAGCATCCATAAGGATGTTGGAAGAGCCACCAAAAAACTGAACAAAAACCCACTCATTCCAAAGCTTTGGAATTTTTTTCCTGAGATACAGAAAACAAAACAGCCTGGAAAATCAAGACAAAAGGGGATTTCCATGTGTAATAGCTGTGGAATTGAAAATAATTTCTATTTTAGGCCGTCTGACCTAAAAGCCTTATCCTTGTGCATGGATGCATGGAAAGGGTGACCTCTCCAAGGCACCAGCATTCCAAGAGGTGTCTGGAAAGCCACATCCATGGAATGTTATTTATTCTTGGCCAATCCCAGCCCCACACATTCCAGTTGCCCTCTCCAGTGGTGACGTTCTGAGGCTCCATGCCCAAAGCTATAAAATCCCTTTTCCTTGCCACATCCTTCACTTTTTTGATCCATTTTACTCCTGGAAAGCACAAAAAGTGTGAATGTTTTCCAGGAACATTCCTGCACTTCCATATTCAGGCAATAAAAGAGCTGATTCCTCTGATATAGTTCACATTTTTAGCCCGAAGCAATAAACCATATTATTAATGGAGGAGGTGGAAGCATGAGGCAGCAATTCCAGGCTCAGTTTTGACAAAAGGAATATTTCCTTGGCTTTGTAACAAATTTCCTTCTGTGGTAAAGAAAAAGAACAAAATCTGGTGTGCTGAGCTACAATTTTAAATATGTTTTATCTGTGTGCAGTTCAGTGCTACAAAAAATGAGTTTATCCAGCATCTTCCTGCTCAGGAGAGGGGCACCCGCCTCTGGAAGAAAACCTCTGGGAATGTTTTTCCCACCTCAGGTGCCTCCAGGGTTTCTTGGAGGCTTTTGAGGTGTGAATATCTGCTCAGAATGGAATATTCCTACTCGAGCTGACACCTTGAAGGGACAGAGCATCTCCTGTTCTTCCTCTCACCTGGGCCAGGGTCTCACATCACCAGGGTAGAGTTTTTGTCACTTTAAGGCTGTCCGTGCCACCTGGCCATGGCCACTGGTGAGGGTCCCACCAGCAGCCCCTCATGGACACGAACTCATGCACCTCCAAAGTTTTTGAGGTTGGCAAAACCCATTCAAAGTGAACCCAAAAGCTTCCCAAGGCTCAAACCAAGCCCCAGACTGGTGGGTCCCTCATTACAGGGTGGAGAAGCCAGATGTTAATTTAGGGGGCAAATCCCTGGTGTCAGGAGAGGAGGGAGGGACTTCAAAAGAGAGGCTGAGCGCAACCTCCTGCTCTAAAGCATCCTCAGCAGGTGACTCCTTCAAAATACTCATAAATTAAATATTCATGAACAAAATAACCACAGATTAAACCCCAAACCCCAGGAAGGGCCCACAGATGTTCTTTCCTCCACAGGATTTCACATCCAGCCAGGAAAACTCAGGAATAAACCACAGGGAAGAGCAAGCTGGGCTTTGCACACCAAATCTCCTCTTTATGTCACAAATAACCACCAAAACCACCCAGTTTTGCCCATTTTACTATTCCTCAGCTCCCACAGGGTTATGGAGTGGAGGCTTCCCTGAGGTTTTGTGGTGGCAACAGTGACTCTGTTCCCCTTGTGCCCGGGCTTGCAGGAGTTCCTGACATTCTGCACCAGTGTCTGGTGTCCGGAGCTCCTCCTGGTGTAACCCAACTCCCTCTTCCTACTCCAAGGTTTTGTGTTGCCTTGGTGCTGCAAACAGCTCCCCTCTGGCTCTGGTTGTGCTTTAAAGGAGACCACAGAGCTCCAAAGCTCCAAGCAGAACAAAAAGCAGGCTTGGATTTTGTCTTTTCTGCACAAAACCAGGCCCTCTTTGGGGTGTGTTGTCATGGGTCAGGTGCTGAGTGTTCAGCTTTGAGGACAACCAAGTGCAACCACTCTAGAAATGAATAAAAAACATGTGGGACAGGCTTTCTGCTGTTACTCTGAATCTGGTTAAATAAGATTTTAGGTTGGTCTTCCAATCCCAGCACTCACCCAATTCTCCAGGTTGTTTTTAAAAGGCCATAAATCAATGCCATAAACCACTTAAAAGAGAGAGGAGATGTGTGTTCCTCACTCAGCCTAGGACATAAATCCTCCTCGCCTACTGCAAACCATTTATTGGTACATTTTTTATGTCTCAGGAAACGTAAGGCAGCTTTCCTCACTAGACCATCCCAGCAGATCATTTTTCTTGGGGTTATTGGGGTGTGATAACAAAGAAAATTAAGCTTTTAACACGGCAATTGCATGAGGATGTCGCACAAAGAAGAAGAGGTCACCTACCAGCTCCACTCTCCCGAAGCCTCCGACTCCCAGGGTGTCGATGATGTTGAAATCTGACAGTTTCAGGTTGGCAAAGAAGGCAGCTTCGGCTTCATATCTGGAGGTTTTGAGGCGAAAAAACGGAAATTTCTTAGAGGTGCAAACCTGAGCAGCGCGCGCCGCCGCCACCCCCGAGCTGTGGGAGCCTGGGCCAGCCTTTACCTGCTGCACTTCCATCTCAGCTCTCAAAGTTCACTTTTCTGCTGCTCCCAATCCCAGCATGGCTCCGGAGGGCACGGTTTTCCAAATTTTCCAATTTAATGGGTTTTTTTTCCCATAGCAAACATCCCTACTGAGGGTGCAAAGCCAACGCCTGGCACCGCAATGCAGCTCCCAAGGCTGGGCATTTTCTATCCATCTTCTCCTGGGTGAGGTTTGCTCGTAAATATTTTGGTGTCTTTAAGGATTTTTGGAAGACAGAAGTCTCTCCTAGGAGTTTCTCATATCCACAGGCTGGCAGCAGTTTCTATAAATGTTTATTGGAAGTGGCAGGATCACTAAAGGTCCCTGGAGAGAAATCCCGGCCAGGTTTTATGAAATCAGATCTGATAAACTGCAAATGCCTGAAATGAATGACTTCAGGCAGAGATCAACATTCCTATAAGGATATCTTCATTTGTTCTCCTCCTATAAACCCACTCAGAGCAGCCATCCCAAGCCAGGAGGTCGCAAAATCCTGATGTTCTCTGTTTATCCCCACAACACCACGCGCTCGAGTAAGGAACACGCAACTCCAACCCGAGCAAGCCTGCCAGAATCAGCTTCCCATGCCTATCCATGACCATAATTCCCCCAAAATAGCTCCTTGTTAAGGTTTAGGGTATTTTTAGAAAGGCTTGGAGGGGAAATGGATGAGCATTATGGAGGATCCACCCCCTCCATAAAATGTGACATTTGTCTGCTGGAGAGTCCCTGGGCGTGTCCGACCTCTGGCTGTGGGTGACTTTATGGGAAAAGAGTTGGCTGGATTATGGAGGGAGGCTTGGAAGGTGCAAGGCTTTATTTCAGCTGGAATAACTTGCAATTAACAGTAGGGAATAATCACTGGAGGCTTTGCTCATGCACGGTAACAGCAGTGGGAAGATGAGCCACCATCCCACTCCCGTGGCCACCTGGCCAGCTTTGGGACATTCCCACCCTGATTATTGCATTAACAGATTCACTTCAAACCACCTCCTCTGCTCTATTTAAAACCTCAATGCCAATGGGAGAGAGAGAGAAAAACTCCATCATTTTCCAAGTGAAAAGGGAAACGTAAAAATAAGAGTCCAACAGTGTGAAAGGTCACATCACAAAGCCCCAAATCTGAGGCAATAAAACACAATTTTCTCCCAGGGGATGCTGTCAACAAATGACTTCAGCTCTGCTTTGTTTTTTATGCTGTCACCAGATCCTGTTGGTGACCTTGCTCCTGATGCATCTGACTTTGGAAGCCAATCAGCTCGGAGCCTGCTGTGAACTTGGGATAACCTTGTGTGCCACAGCTGCTCATTGATCCCTCCGTGCTCATCACGAGGCGAACGCTGAGCTGGCACTAAAAAAGGATTGAAATGTCCCCTTTCAAAGCACAGCAGAGCCATCATTTCAGGGCTGACAGAGCACTGAGTGCCTCTCCTTGTCATGATGAATGGACAGAGCATTTGAATACCTTTAATGATTTCTAATTGCCAGGAAGATGAAATCCCAGCGTGGAAAATTTCCTGCCAACTCACAAATAGAGGTAAAATTTCAGGGCCAGGGTCACACCATGGTCTGGGTTGGAAGGGACCTTCAAGACCACCTGATTTCAACCTCCCTGCCATGGGCAGGGAAACCTTCCTGGGTAAGGAAGCTGAAATCTTCTGGATTTGCATTGGAACATGTCAAAAAAACCTGTATTATTTTGCTTAGAAAAATACTTGCTGCATTCTCGGGATTGCTTTGGGAAATCCCTTGGCTAATTCCCTCTGCCACACTCCTTGGATGTAGTGAGAACACACAAGTGCAGCAAAGCAGATGAGGCAAATTGGATGCATTTTTTTTCCTAAATACAGTGCAATAAACATCCAAACCCTAAAAGAAATGCCAAAAATATGCAGTGAAACCAAAACACAGGTAAAATCAAGCAAACAAGCCCTTCCCATGCCCACAAACAACAGTCCCACTGGAATTCTGTTTTATTCCCAGCTACAAAAGTCCAAGTCCACTTAAACACCAAATTCCTATAAATTAAGTTGCTATTCATTCCAAACCTGCTAAGCTGAAGGATAAATATCTTCAGAAAAAAGATGAAAATACAAATATTCCCAAGCTAAATCAGAACCCAGGGGCATGATCCTCATCATGGAGTTTTAGAATTCCTTCCAAATTCCTGAAGCTGAGTGTGCTGCTCCCTGAACAGAAGCTCCCAAGGTTCTGCAGTGTGAGCTCCTCACTCGACAGAACGATGGTAAAAAACATCTGTGGTGTTTGATTTTTACCTCCCAAAGTAAAGAGGCACTGGGAGGGCAGTGCTAAGGAACACAGAAGGCAGCTTCTGTAGTATAATAATAATAATAAGAAGAATAATAAGAAGAATAATAAGAAGAAGAAGAAGAATAAGAATAAGAATAAGAATAAGAATAAGAATAAATTGATCTTTTTCTGTAGGAAAATGTTCAGTTCTGGATCAGCATAAAGAATCTGCAAGTCAGGAATGTTTGGGATATTCACAGGGTGGCTCAGGCTGGAAGGGATCACAGCTGGTGTCCCCTCCCTGCTTCAGCAGGGCCATCCCAGAGGCCAGGGCACAGCATTGTGTGCACACAGCTGTGGCCCAGCCCCAGGACAGAGGTGGGATGAGAGGAGGGACAGTTTGACCCCACTTGTGTAGGATGAGGTGGGAATAACTCGCCCCTTTGTGGAACAAATCCACCTGTGCCAGGGCAGGGTGCTTTTCTCCACCTTGGAGATGCCACAACCTCATGCCATTCCTCTTTAATCAGAAAGGCAGTTTTATTGTAAATCCCAGCCTTATGCCAGTGCTTGGAGACTTTCCAAATAATCAAATGCTTGTCTGACTCTGGAAGAGTTCAAATTCCTGAATTAATTGATGGGAGGAGTGCTGGGAAGACACCTTGGAGGCACAAGTGGCATCACAGGCACACACTGGAGCTGTGCACTCAAGAGGCCTGAACTTCCTGCACTGGGATTTCTGGGCTTGATTGTCTCCAGTGGAATTAGCTGTAATTAAGAAAGAGCCTTTCCCTGGATATTTTGGTAATTGTGCTGCTCACCCCAGGTCAAAATGCCAGGAAAATCCTAGCTGGAAGTGCACAAAAAGAAAAGATCCAGGGAAGGTGTGATCCAAAAGCAATGAACAGTCTGTTCTTTATTAAAGAGCTTTTAAAATGAAGGCTGAGCTTTTCACAGGAGCTGGTGGGACACCAGGAATCAACTCCCAGTGTGCTCCTCATGGAACTTTTTGCTTATTGAAGCAGGTTTTTGTCACCCACTGACACTAGTCCACCCTTGGCAGGGCTCACAGCCCACTCCTGGAGGTGACAGCAGAGTGGGACCTCAGAGAGCAGCGCAGGAGATGTTCAGCTCTGAGTTAGGCAGGAGCATCCTGGAGAGCCTCCAAGCTCTTCTCCCAGATTCCCTGTGAATCTGAATGGCAGAAACCTCCTGAAAGCTCCTCTGGAAGAGCTTGGGGCTCAGGAATACCACTGCTTTCCCTGCCTCCAAATAAAATACCTGTTCCTGAGGAGCTGCCTGGCCTCAGCCTCCTCTTGGGCAGGGACAGGCACCACATACAAGACATCAGAGCAATCAGGGGGCTCAGGAGGCAATTCCACCTTCCAATATCCCAATCCTTTGAAATGGCAGTGCAGGAGCCACAGCCCAAATGTCTGGGCAATGCTGTGCCCAAGGGGAGAGGAAATCCTGTGGCTCCTCACACTCCTGGAAGTTTCCCAGCATTTAAATGAGCCACTGCCTCCTAGGATGGTGATTGCTCTGAGAGATATTTCAAGCTTTGCCTCCTAAAACGATGAACAACAACAAAATAATTAAATAATCTTGTTACCCAGGCAGCTGATAAACTAGAAAATGTGAGGAGCAAAGGTTTGCAATTACCCAACTGCTCAGCTCTGCTGAAGTAGCTCCTGATTCCCATCCTAACCATGTTGGGAAACATCAGACATCTGTTAGCAAACTGTCATCTCCAGAGAAAACTTGGCTCCTCTCCACCTGCAGCCTGCCAGCCAGCCAGGAATTGCAACCAAATGAGAACCAATCACCCTGATCCGAGCAAATGCCACCAGTTTGGGGGGATAAATCCAGAATTTGGGAGCCTTCCCCACTGGCAGACACCAGCTTTGTTTAACAAGCAGCCTTTAATTTGGGTTTTTGGTCAGCCAGGTCACTACCTCACCCGTCACTGAGGAAAAGCATTTCTGAAGATGGAAATTATGAAATCTCTGCAAAAACTGGGAAAAGTGGAGCTGCAGCACCTGGATGGTGATGATCATAGCCAGCCTGAAAGGAGATACAGGTGAAATGAGCCTGAGATCCACAGGTGGGGTGAGGAGGGAAATACATCCCAAAACTAAACCTTATTTCTGTGCCCGCTAAAAGTCCTTTCCTTATGGTTTTAAGATACAGTGAGATTCTAAAAGGGTCAGAGAATCATGGAATAGTTTGACTTGGAAAGGACCTTCATGATCATGTTGTTCCAACCACCTTCCACTAGGCCAGGTTTCTCCCAACCTTTTATTAACACTTCCAAGATGGGGCAGCCACAATTTATTTCTTATTAAATGCTGCTTCAGCTGATGGGGCACTTAAAAAAAATCTGTGTAAAAGAAAGCAAAAATTCCCCCAAATCTTCAGTTCTGTGACTATTCTAACTCTCCATCTGACTGTCCATAATTTTAGCTGGGATGAAATGACCCACCTGGGTCTGGTCCATCCATGGCCCCCTGCCTGCCTGGTACCCTCAAATCATGTAAAGCTCCCTAGATTGGATTTGTGCTGTGTCAAATTTGAGTGAAGGTGAATAATGGGAAGTGGCAGGGACATGGCTGCAATTCCTGTCACCAGGAGGCTTCGTCCTTGAAAGTGATGGAAGGAGGAGCAGATGCAGCAAATGGTGGTAGGGCTGCCACAGCTTCCCTTCCCTTCCCTGCTGGCTCCAATGGCTCCAAAAAGCTCAGGATCACATCTTTCCCAGGGTTTTGGGGCAATGGGGAATCCAGGAAGAGGTGACAGTGAAAACAAAAGCACCTTGTGTTGTGTCCATGTGAGATGTTGAGCTTCAGCTGTGCCCTGTTTGAGGGACACAGGCAGGGGACACAGGGGAGCAGGGACAGTCACAGGGCACTGACACAACCAGCAGGATCCAGAGCCTGGGAATGCCTGGAAGCAATTCCTGGAAGGCACTGAGAGCAAATCCCTATTTCTTAGTGGTGTGGTGCCACTCATCCTCTCAGAGGTCCCAGCCCTTCTTATCCAGCATTGTCTCTGCATATCCATCCATGGAGTCAGGATTTCTGGGGGAAGGTGTTCCTTGATGAACCTTTGCAGCAGGAAAAAACAACCAGGGCATGAACCCAACCCTTGCTGGAAAAGGCCAAACCTGCTCTCCAGACTTCTCCAGGATCTGAGCACCCCCAGGTCTCATGGATTAGCTGGAAGGGGGTGCTGGCCCCAAAATGCCCCTCAGAGGCAGAGCAGGCAGTGAGAGCAGGGAATAACAATGTCCTGAGTGTAGGGGTGATGCTTTGAGAAGGCTGGCCTAGAACAGAGCTAAAGAATAAAACAGGGATTTATTAAAAGGCCTCCATGGATCCACCTTGGGCAGCACAAGAGCCCAGCCAGGGCTGCACCCAAGGTGAACCAAAATGGTCACAAAATGGACACCTGGTTATGGGGTCTCTCACTTTGATCAGTTCTGCTCCATTTGCATCTTGCAGTTCATTGTCCCATTCCAGCTTTAGCCCATGCAGTCCCATCCTTGTTTTTCTCTCTCCAGCCCACGTTGTTTGTGCTCTTGGGCCTGAGATTTGGATCATTTGTCCTTGGTCCCCAGCTAGAGAAGGAATTGTTTTGTCTCCCTGCTCTGTGCAGAAAGCTCACCATCCCTCAGTGTGAAGCTCAGAAGTACACACTAAAGCAGCACAGAATCTGAAAAACATAAAAGCTAAAACCTGAAACATCAGGGGAAAGGCCTCTGTGCTCCTTCCTCTGTGTACCACATGTCCATCTCCTCATGATGCACAAATGTACCTGGGAACTTCCCAAAGATCCTTTCAGGAAAAGCTGCCATTCCAAGGAAAAACCCAGATTTTTGCCTGTTTCCTTGTCCATCACAAGATCCTTGTAGGAAAAGCTGCCATTCCAAGGAAAAGCCCAGCTCTTTGCCTGTTTTCCTGTCCATCACAAACATTACAGAACACTGAATTCATTCCCAGCCCTGTCACGTTATTGCCATTTATGAGCCTGCTCACAAATTCAGATCCCAGAATTATTCCAGGATGTCTCCATCAATAATTCCTACCTGGGATTAGCTACCCTATAATGCCAATGCAGTCCAGGGAGGGATGGATGCCACCCACTGACCCTGGCTGCTCAGAGAGGATTTACCTCCAGATGAGGATTTGCTGCCCTGCCCCAAGGAAGACGAAGAAGGAGAACACCAAACTCATCTTCTACTCTCAATTATTATTATTTTTAAATTGCAAACCACACTGAAAGAGTGGAAATATGGATCTGTGGATGGATCCAGGGCAAACAGATGGGAATAATAACCCAGGTATTCCTTAGGTCAGGTGTCCTCCTTCCAGCCCATCCTTCTGAGGTGGCTTTAACTCCTGATTTAGCTGCTCCTCTCACTGTCTTCCACATCTGACACCTTTAAAAATCCAAACCAAGAGCCTTTTCCTTGGGATTTTTAAAAGCCATGTGCTGGTGGTGCCACTGGCTTTGAAGCTGCAGTTGCTGAGACCATTGCATGGAAAAAAAAAAAGGCTGCATTTCTTTTCAAGTCCATGGTTTCAGGGCTGGGAATTTCTCTTGGATGCCCCAGAACCTGAACTCACAGCCTTTCACATCAGGAGAAAACTGCACACTCCCTGCTTCAGATTTTCTTGAAGAAAGAGAGCTTTGAGTGGCAGCCAAACCAGACATTAAAGCCATGGCATCTCTAACTTCCTCTGGAAGGGGATCTGAAATTAAATATATATAGGGTTAAAAAACTCACAGGTTCATCTGTCCCCTCCCCTTTTTAAAAGCAAATCATTTTTCAGTGAGAGCTCAGCACCACAAACATGATGTTGTGCTGTTGCAGCAAGCTGAGCTCATCCCAGGTTAGTTCAGTAGTTAAACAAAGAGGTTTGTTGGCATCATGGGGCTTTGAAGACTTGGATGTTGCACAGACCTCACCCAGACTTGTAACTGAACGCACTGAAATGCAGCCAAAGCAGCTCAGAAAGTGCTTCTCCTCATCCAGGCTCTTTGAAAAGTCTGAATTTTCTGAAGTGAGGTTTGTTGAAGCCCTAAATGTGCCAAGAGATTGGTGATACCTCATTAAACACCTTGTGCTGCTGGGTTCAGTGCCTCCCACCCCACAGTGGACCTCATCTGAGAGAAAACCCCTTCAAATGCAAATTTCACCCTTTTTTCCCCCCAAATATTCACAGAGGATCCTCTCCTCATGTAATACAGAGAAGTTCATCATTCCCTTTAAAGCTCACAACAGCCCTCAAGAGTCTGAGCTCCCAAAATTCTAACCCTCCACTTCCCACAAGTTGTGGAATTATCCATTACACATCCACAAGATGCTGATGGGCCAGAAAAAGCTACAATTTTGGTGGAAGAGCCAAAAAAAACCAGGATAGAAAATGCCAACTGATGGGAACTCTGTAGAGATCAGAGCCCAGGTGCTCTCAGGAGAGCACAACGAGGGTTTTTAGGGAACACAACCCCTGATTTTCCCTGGAAGTCACAGGGAGATCCCCATGGAAATGTGTATTTGTTTTTCAGATGCACACATTCATCCTGAACTCCTAAGGAAACAGCTCCATGCTTCCAACAGGACTGTCCCCACCTCCTGCTCTGGGGAGTGCTGCATTCATTTTACTCTGGGTAAAACAACATTTGTACTGTTCCTCATCCCAAAATGTCCCGAAATAGTTCAAACAAGACACCCTACAGGATAGTCTGATTAAACCCCCCAGATTTTAATCCATTTTAATTAAAAGGGGCGGAGGGAGGATGTGGAGTATTCCTTCCTCTGGTGGAGTTTCCTGTTCTGTGCAGTATTAGAGGATATTGCTTAAGGATGAGGTTGTTCCTTCTCTTTTCCCTCCCCTTTTCCTGGTCTCTTGTTTTAATTCTGGATGATTTTAGCTGGAGGCCAAAGAAATGCCTCACATCACATTCTATCCTGGCCCAGGGAACAAAATCCTAAGGAAAAGCAGAAGACCTCTCACAGCACCTCAAATGCTGCACTCAGACCTCTCACAACCTCAATTTCATTCCATTGGGAATTTCTTTTCTATTTTTGGGAATATTTTTACCATTTTTTGGAAATATTTGGGGCATTTTTGGGCACTTTTTGGGGCATTTTTTGGGCACTCATCTGTCCCTCTTTGCTGTCCCTTGGTCACTGGCAGCACCACCAGGAGCCAAATCCAGGGGAGTTTTGGGGGAAATTTTGGGATTTTTTTGGGATTTTAAAAGAATTTTTAATAAATTTTTTGGGATTTTTTTCATAACTTTTAATAAATTTTTGAGACATTTTTGTGGAATTTTCTTGATTTTTTTTTAATTTTCTTGGATTTTGGGGGCAATTTTGGAGGATTTTTTTTTTATTTTTACGCAATTTGGGGGGATTTTTGGGGAACTTTTGCAGAAATTTTGGGGGATTTTGGGGAAATTTTTTTTTTAATTTATGGGGAATAATTTGGGAATTTTTGGTATAAAATGGAATTTGGGAATTTGGGAATATTTGGTATAAAATGGAAAAGCAGTAAGATGTTATTTATCAACAGCCAAATAAATTCATATTCAAATCATGGATTCCTGGGGCAAATTGGGGTTTAAACCCCCAGATTCAGCAGATTCAGATTTCTGTGAGAACAGCCACCCCCCCTATTCCTAAAGGAATAACACGAAGGCTGTGGAAAACAAACCTCCCACAGTGATCTTTGATATCCTTGAATAATTTAGAAGGGGAAAAAAATTAGTATTTTGGTGAGGAAGGAGACAATTCCCTGAATTCCCTCGTTTGTCCTCATTAGTTTTGTATTCAACAGTTTGGATCTATAAACAATAAAATCTCTTTGGAAAAGAAGGCACCAAGTGTGTTTCCTTTCACTTTTCTGACTGAATTCAGAGGCAATACCTACAGATCCCTTGGGGATATTTTTTCTTTTGGAAAACACCAAGGGGAACCCAGGCTGCTGTGGATACTGAGGAAAACAAGAATTTTACATTAAAATTCCAAATGAACGCTGCAAGGGCAATAAATCCCAAACTGGATTCTAAGGTACCATTGAGCAACACCAAAGGTATTTTAGGGAAAATTGTTGGGATTCATTGGGAAAGAGCCTCAGTTCCACCCTTGGAAGGCCAGACATGATCTCAAGGAAAGCTCAGCCTGATTACGCCTTGAAATTGCTCAAATCACAGTTGTGGAAGATGGAATCTCCCCAGCTAATTGCAAAGTGCTAATTAGATCCCAAGAACCCCAAAAATGGCTCAGCTGAGCTCCAAGGAGCCCTTTTACCTCCAGCCTCCAGGCAGGACCTGCATGGGAAAGGTCACCATGGCAACTTGGTTGCAGCTTTCTCTTCTTAAATTTTTTAAGGAATGTGGGGAACAGATCAATAAATTGATGATGTCAGACACATTTATTTGTCCAACTCGCTGTGTTCACCACTTACTGTGCATTTGTTCAAGTCCCAGGGGTTTCAGGCAGCTCTGCCACTGTTTTGCCCCCGGCTCTTTTTCCCAATGGTCCAAATGCTCTGGGAGAAAATCCCTTGCAAGAGGGATTCCAGCATGGCAGCTGCTAAGAGGCAGAGCTCTACCTTGAGAGAACGTGTGTTCCTTCTCCGAGGGCTGCTGAGGGGCATTTCATGGGATCACAGAATGGTTTGGAATGGAAGGGACTTCAAAGCCCATCCAGTGCCACCCCTGCCATGGGCAGGGACACCTTCCAGGCTGCTCCAACCTCATCTTGGGCACTGCCAGGGATCCAGGGGCTTCTCTGGGCACCTGTACCAGGGCCTGCCCACCCTGCCAGGGAACAATTCCTCATTCCCAATATCCCATCCAGCCCTGCCCTCTGGCACTGGGAAGCCATTCCCTGTGTCCTGTCTCTCCATCTTTATGCCTCTGGCCAATGCTCCAGCCATGCTGCCACTGCTGGTGGAAGCTGTTCCATTTTCCATCCTAATTTACTTGGGAAAAAAGGGGTGACATGGAAGAGGAAGGCAGGAAGGAGGGGAACATCACACAAAATGCTACTGGAAAAGTGGGAGAAGGCAGGAAGCAGATTTTCCCTCACAAAGAGGGGTTTAGTGCTTCCCTTGCAGGCAGATGAAAATATGGGAAGAGCTCATTGAACCTGGGTTCCACACAACCAACCCCATCCTGGGATCTCCCTGCTCCAAACCCACTTCTAATTAGAGCTACCTGCTGAGATTTTGCTTTTTTGTGTGAGCATTGCTTTGAAAAGCAGAATCAAGGGCTTGGGCCATGCAGGTCCTTTTGGCTCCACGTGAGGTGGACTCTGCAGAGGCAGGAAGAGTTCATCATCTCCACACAAACAACCTTTACGTGGCAAAAGGCAGGAAAAGGCTGAAGAATGAAAGGTCCATTTGGAGAAAATCTGGAGAAGCAGGAAAACCAAAGAACCTGTGCATGCACAGACATCCAGGAAAGGTTGAAGGGTGAAGAAGAGGAGAATTAGAAGGTCTCAGCTCTCAGGAAGGTTATTTTGGCACAGGGCTATCTCTGGGATGACAGAATTACACCCCCAGAAGATGCTGGAGACAGGAAGGCTACACCAAACAGCCTGTACTTAAAAAAGAGTGATTTATTGTGCTAAATGAGCTTAACAAAACAAATTATAAAATTAACTGTAGCTGGAAATTCCAGTGTAAGCAAGGAAGGATGAGACTTCTGGGCACCCAAAGGATGGGCAAGGGTGGCTGTGATCTGGTTTGGGTTGTAAAGGACCTTAAAATCATCATGTGATGGGCAGGGACAACTTCCACTTGCTCCAAGCCCTGTCCAACCTGGCCTTGGACACTTTCAGGGATTGGGCAGCCACAACCACATGATAGATAAGAAAAGATAAGCCAGGCCCAATTCAAAGTCTTACCCTTGGAAGAACGTCCTTGTAAGAGAAAAAATATGATCTAACACTGCTGGAGAGAGGTTTCAAAAGCACCACTTGAAAAGTCACAAAAGGGAATTCAAAGAGCAGCTGAAGGAGCTGATGAGGAGAATGAAATCTCAGCAGCGGCACATGAGGATTTGGACACAGCCATCACACCCAGCATGGTTCTAGGAGAGGCCAGCAGGAATTTGGAGTGGCTGAGTGGCAGCAGGAGCCAGGATATTAAAAGCAAGAGCACCCTTCAAATATGAAGTAATTTCAAACAAATCAGGAAAGAGGAAAGAAAAAAGAACCAAACCATGTCCAGTTGAAAGGAAAAACTCCATAAGACAGAACAAAAAAAGGCAAATAACAACTTCAAAAGGCTTCAAACCAAATAATAAACCCTTCCTGACCACAGCAGCAGCACGAGCCTGACCATGGGCTGTAGAGACCCTACAGAGACCCTCTGGAAAGAGCCCACCAAGGAGAACAAAGCCATGTGAGAGAAGCTCAGTGCACTTTTTACCCCTGGGCTCAACGTGGAAGCTCTTGGGGAGAGCCTCCCAGCACATCTTCCTTCCCAGGGAAGCTCCAGGGGAACCCCATTGAAGTGTCAGGAGGGGACCCAAGCCCACCAAGGGACCAGATGGGCCTCCCCCAGCACTTCTGTGTGACCTCCAGGATGGAAGTGGCTTTTTGATGGGATCCAGAGCCCTCTGGTTCCCTAAACCCAACATCTGTCCCAACAGAAGCACTTGACACATGGATAAATCAGAGTTCTTTGGGGAAGTGCCAAGGAGCTTCCCAAGCCTACTGGGGCTCTTTGAAGGAGTCCCCAGGCACATGGGAAGGAGAGATCTGCTGGATACAGTTGGCTTGGATTTCCTAACGGCATCTGACGAGGTTTGAAAGGCTCTTACAGAAAGGATATAAGAAGAAAGGTCTGTACATTGATTAAAACAAAAAAAAAAGTTCAAAATGGGAAATGCATGGCTCATTTTCCTAATGGAGGGAAGCCAGCAGTGCTCAGATGCTTCCTGTTGAACATCTTTAGGGATGAACTGGAAAAACAAGGAGAAGAAGTGAAGTGACAGCATTGGTCAAAGATATGAAATCACCAAAAGCAGCAAACAAAAGCCCAAGGTGAAAAACTGAGCAAGGAATTAAAGACACAGAGGGACAAGGTAATACCTACACTTGAAATCCTGTAGGAATGAAGAGAGGGGGGGGAAAAAATCCTACACAAGCAGGTGGTGATGGTGTTTCATCCACCTTTACTGCCCTCACCTCAAAAGCTTAGGAGTAAAGTTGGAAAAGGTACTGGAAAGTGATGGTGAGGAGCACAGATCTGGAGGGGATTCTGTGCTAGGGGAAAAGACAACTGGCAGGAGATGGTCAAAGTTGAAAAGGTCAGGCTGTGCCATGGAGAGCAGCTGTGCAGACTCAGGGAAGAGAAACCCACCAAGGAATGCTCAAATGCATCAACAGCAGGAAGTGCCCGAGTCCCAAATCACTGGAGAGCAGAGGCTGCCAATTAATAAATCAATAATCACCTCTTTGCTCTTCTCCCCCTTCTGGATATCTGCTGGAGGGCATGGGCAGAGACAGGACCCAGCTGGATGCACTGAGGGACTTCCAGCAGATCTGCACAGAACTGGGATAAACTGGGAAACTCAAGACCCCCTCCTTGTAGTGTCTGAGAGCACTACAACCCAGAGCTGTGTTTCCCAGCCTGCCCTGGAAGCTGTTTGTGTCTGACATGGTGAGACAGGAGCTGCTCAATCTTACAGCTTGTCTTGACCAGATAAAAGGAAGTTCTTATCAGGCATTTATTTATTTCTTTAACACGTGGCAGCCAGGCAGAAACAGATTTCTCACTGCTCTGCTGCTGCTGTGCTGAAATTCTCCAGAGGAGAAACTCCCAAGTGCTCTGACAACATTGGATTATTAATTATCCTGTGCTAATCAGGAAGGGATTGGGAAAACAAGGACCCAAACAAAACCACCTGAACTCCCAGGGGATTTTTACCTCAGGTAACTCCTTGGCTGGGAAAGGGATTCAAGCTGGCTCATTTGGGGAATCCAGCCACCAAATCCTGCACATCCCAGCAGTTCAACACCATTCCTGCTTTTCTGATGGAGCACAACATTTCCTAAAACACCTCCCACACACTCTGCTGAGTTTGGAGAAAGGCTTGTGCCAGCCCAGGAACTGAACTTGCACGGGTGAGAGCTCCCCAAAACCCCTCCAAACCATGTTCCCAACACTGGAATCTCACCCCAGCCCTGGAAAATTCAATGGGACACAGGCACAGCAGCAGCTCTGGGGTGGGGACACAGAGGGGACAAAGGACTCTGGTACACAACACCAGGGGCAGCTCAGAGGACAGAGGATCAAAAGCAAGGAGCCACCTGTAACCCTGAGGCTGGGGCTGCTGCTGCTTCATGGAGTCAAAATTCAGATGAATAAAGGCTCCTAAAAGGTTTCTGTGAACATTCAGCCACTCAGAGAAGCAGAAAAGAAACAGAGGGAACCAAAATGAGCTGCAGAAGGACCTTGGGAAGAGCCTGGCAGAAGCACCTCAGTGCTTTCCCAATAAAGATGAAATCAAACAGAGATAGAAAAAAATAATCCAAACTTCCAGTGCCAAAACCAGCATGGGCACAGCAGCAGCTCTGGGGTGGGGACACAGAGGGGACCAAGGGCTCTGGTACACAACACCAGGGGCAGCTCAGAGGACAGAGGATCAAAATCAAGAAACCTGAGGGTTTCTCAGCATCCCTTTGAAGGTTCCCATCCCTTCTCCAGCACTTTCCCATACTTCCACTGGAGGGCAGGAATATCCCACGTTTCCAAGGACGATCCTCCAGCCCATTTCTGCACACCCTTAAACAGCCCTAGGAAGGTCCAGCCTTTGGGGACATTTGTGTGCTCCTCCACACCCTCATTTGGTTCCTGTGCTGCTTTTATGGAGCAGGATAATTAGCAGGATGGTTTTTTTCAAAACATCCTAATTATTTTCATCACAGTTTTGTCCCCACAGCCATGCCTCCCCTCCCAGTGCCCTCCCCTAATTTCCTGACATAATTTTTCTGTAGGTAGCACAGATATACTGGAATTCCATACACGGGCATGGAGCTGGAGATTTACACCCTCACTGCTTCCTCATGAGACAACAAAACTTTTAAAAATATTTCTGGCTGGAGTGTGGCTGTGCTGGAGGGATCTGCAGAGGGCTCAGGACAGGCTGGATCCATGGGCTGAGGTTCAGCAAGGCCAAGGGCTGGGTCCTGCCCTGGCTCAGCCCAGGCCCTGCAGCTCCAGGCTGGGCAGAGGGGCTGCAAAGGGCCCCTGGGGAAAGGCCCTGGGGGCTGTGCCAGGGCTGGACAGGAGCCCAGGGGTGCCCAGGGGGCACGAGGCCAATGGCCCCTGGCTGTGCCAGCCATGGGGTGGCCACAGGCCCAGGGCAGGGCCTGGCCCCTGGGCTGGCCCTGCTGAGGGACCTGAGGGCTGTGTCCAGCTCTGGGCCCTCCTGGCCAGAGAGCCCTGGAGGGGCTGGAGCGTGTCCAGGGCAGGGAACGGAGCTGGGGAAGGGGCTGGAGCCCCAGGAGGGGCTGAGGGAGCTGGGAAGGGGCTGAGCCTGGAGCAAAGGAGGCTCAGGGGGCCCTTGTGGCTCTGCACAACTCCCTGCCAGGAGGGGACAGCCAGGGGGGGCCGGGCTGTGCTGCCAGGGAACAGGGACAGGACAAGGGCAAAGGGCCTCAAGCTGGGCCAGGGGAGGCTCAGCTTGGACAGCAGCAGCAATTTCTGCATGCAAAGGGTGAATTAGTTCTTATCTCAGTTACAGTCTCACAAACCCTGAGTTCTACAGCACTTCACTCTAACAAACTAAAAATGGAGCCTCATCTCTCTCTCTACAAGGCCTTTTAAGGATAAACTGTCCAATTAAGAAATGACACCTGAATTATTTTTACTTTTGACTCAATAACCAACCACCCATGGCCTGCAATGCAGACTTTCTTATCCAGTTACACAAAACCACCCAAATCCATGGAGAAGAAGGTGAAGAAGAGGGACCAGCCTCTGCCCTGAAATCTCCATCTTGTTTATATATATTACTGTATTCTAAAACATTAAACTCTTAAGTTTCCCACCATGTGATATCACACACTTCTATTCAAACTCCACACCCACAATCCCAGTTCTATCATTCAACTTTAGAATTCAATTCCAGGCCTTGGCAGGGGCTGCCCAGGGAGCTTTGCAGTGCCCAGCCCTGCAGGTGTCCCAGCAAGGGCTGGAGGTGGCACTCAGTGCTCTGGGCTGGGCACAAGGTGGGCACTGGGCACAGCTGGCACTCCATGGGCTGGCAGGGATTTTCCAGCCTCAGTTATCCCTGGGATTCTGTGACAATCTTGCAGAGCTGACCTGGGGACCTCTGGCTTGTATTGCCTGTGTCTTTCTTTGTGAAAACTCTCACCAAGAGTAGAATAAAATCGATTTCCCACAATTGGACATATGGAGGTCCCTGAAAGGGTCACACTTAAGGTTGGTCTGCTCAACGGATTTTGTGTGGTTTCCAAAAGTTCTCTCAGAATGTTCCCCAGCAAAGGCCATTGAAGACACAAAGCTGTGAGGAGACAAAAGGAGAGGTTTTTTCATGGACAAAGAACTGCTCTGGAGAGCAGGAGGCCACCACCTGTAACCCTGAGGCTGGGGCTGCTGCTTCTTCATCGAGTCAAAATTCAGATGAATAAAGGCTCCTAAAAGGTTTCTGTGAACGTTCAGCCACTCAGAGCAGCAGAGAAGAAACAGAGGGAACCAAAGTGAGCTGCAGAAGGACCTTGGGAAGAGCCTGGCAGAAGCACCTCAGTGCTTTCCCAATAAAGATGAAATCAAACAGATATAGAAAAAAAAACCCCAAACTTCCAATGCCAAAACCAGGCTCTGGGATGACAATTCTCCTCAAGATAAACACAGGAAAGCATCAGCTCCATGCTGGTGGGCTAGAAGAAGGATGGAATGCCAGGGATCACCAGGAAAGCAGCAGGAAAACACTTTGGCTTTATACAAACTACAGCACCACAGGAGTCATGGCTGAGTAAGCTGAGATTCTCCAGCCTGAAAATTGCCCACAATTCACCATTTTCAAGGCATATTTAGTAAAGGGAGACATTTCACTAAAATCCAGGGGTTTTTGGACTATCTGAGTGTTTAATATCTGGGATCATGCTGAACATGCCCTGCTCTAGGAACTCCTCTCCACATTAAATACCTGACTTTTCCAGTCTAGTTCTAGGCTATAAAGACAAAGTGTTAGCTCCTCACAGGGGAAACAATTCTGCAGGTGAAACTCTTCCCACTTGGGGTCCTTCTCTGCCAGTTGTTCCCAAAAGATGGGAGAGAGCAGGATGGTGTCAGACCTGATCTTTTATGAATTTTGGTTAATTTGCTTCCTCTCTTCAGATCTCTTTCCTGATGTGGAAAATGAAGATACACTGGAGATGTGCCCTGGGGCAGATCACCTCTGGGATGTCTGGGATCAGGTCAAAGGCCCGTTTTTCTCCTCAGGAGAACAGGAAGCATGTGAAGAAGCAGAGCAAGTGTGTGGTGATATTCCCTGGAATATTCTGGCAGGCTTGGTGGGTTCACAGGAGCTCTGGAAAGGTTTTACAAGGAGCAGAATGTTGCACACCAAACCCACCCTCCTTGTGCTCTTCCAGCAGGAATCTCAGCCCTCCCAAGGGGATGATCCCTTTGCGTGAGCATTCCAGAAAAAACCCAGATCACAGCAAGGATTTGAGCTGTTGGAGCAAGTCCAGAGGAGGGACCAGGATGAGCAGAGAGGTGAGCAGCTCTGCTGGGAGGAAAGGCTGGGACAGTTTGGATTATTCAGCCTGGAGAGAAGCTCTTATTGTGGCTTTCCAGTGCCTGAAGGGATTCCCCAAGAAAAATGGAGACTCTTTATAAAGGCCTTCACTTCTCCAGTGACTTCTCCAGTTTAAACAAAACCTTAGTTTAGACTTCTCCAGTCTACACAAAACCCTTCCAAAAACCCATTTCTATTTTCAAAGGGGATCATCTCTTCCTTCACAAGTAGGTTTTACTCTCTCATCATCTTTAGTGAACACCCAAACTCGACCTGCTGCTCACTGAGAGGATGAGAGACCCAGAAACATTTCTTTTTAAATGTAATAAAACAATCCTTAACCAAGGGGTAAACAGTGATTCCTGGGGTTGAGCTCTACAGCCAAATATGTAGTTTCTGATAAAGATCATCTTCCTGCACTTCCCCTCTGCTAATGGCTCTGCTGTCACTTGAAACTCCCAGGAGAGCCTTAATGCCTCCTTCCTTTCCTGGAATTAGTGGTGGAGCTTTCAGATGAGCTTCCCTTTGACTGAAAATGAATCAGGAGAGGCCTGAACTCAGCTCTGTGCCAAACAAACATAATTCTGTCAGATTTTCCTGTCAAGCACCTCAGCCTGATTAACACCAGGCAAGGCAGGGGGGGCAAAGCTCCTTTGTAAGCTATACATGGGGATTAGGAGTGTCTGCATCCCTCAGGACTAAATCAAAACTGGCTTTTTAAGTAGGTGCCAATGTTTTAGCTTATTAAGGCACAAAACATGTGGTTCTCTGTTTATTTTTAAGCAGAGTGGATTTTGAGGCTTCAGCTGTGGTATTTCCAAAGCTGCCAGGGCTCCAAACCCCTCCCCTGGATTCAGGGATGGGAGGATGAGCCAATTTCAGCCCAAGGGCTGTGGAAAAAGGAGCCTCCAACATCAGAGGCTCTGCTGCTGTTGAGCAAGTGACTCTGCTGAAATCCCAGAATCATGGAATGGTTTGGAAGACACTTTAAAGCCCACCCAGTGCCACCCCTGCCATGGACAGGGACACCTTCCACTGTGCCAAGTTGCTCCAACCCTGTCCAACCTGGCCTTGGACACTGCCAGGGATCCAGGGCCAGCCCCAGGTGCTCTGGGCCAACTGTTTCAAAAGCCTTTTTTGCTGTTTATATCCCCACCAAATCTGCTGGATTTTAAACACAGACCTCTTGGAAGATGTAAAATTCATCTTCACCTTGTTGACAGTCTGCATTCAGAGCATTGCACTCACATCCTTCCCAGTCAGGCTGAAGTGCAAACACAGAATCACTTATGTTGGAAAAGACTTGTCAGATCATTGAGCCCAGCATCTTGTCCAGAATTCACATCATGGTGCTGCAAGCGATGTCCTTAAGGGGATTTTCCTAATTATTTCCTGCTCATTATTTCAGCTCATCTGCATTAACCACTGAGAGAAACAGCAGATCCTGAAGGATCCCCTGGAATGGGTGACCTGCAGTGTGTTTCTCATGTACAGACCTGTACATGAACCACATTTCCACCTCATCATCTCTAATTAATTACACCAAAAAGAGAGGGCTTTGATAAAATTTGCAGTTGCACTGGAGCACTCTGGACTAAAATAGCCATAAAGTCAAGCATTACAACCTGTTATCTCCTCCTCAATCCCAGCTTTTCAGCATCACACCTGGATTTTCCAAGTAGAAAATGTTTCAGCAAGGAGGGACTTGATGATCATCAACTCTCCTGTCTTGATTGCTCCTTTCCCAGTTTATTTGGATCTAAGCTGAGTGTTTGTGCCTGCCAATTCAGAGGAGAAACAAGAGTTGTGTTTTCCAAGACTTCTCCTCATCTCTTTATTCCCCACTGCTGTAACAGCCCAGGTTCCCATAGAAACTGAGAGTAAAGAGCAGAAGTGTAAAATACAAATGAACAGGTCCAAGCTGGCAATGTTGTGTTTTATTAGACAAATAAATATCACTAATGGGCACTGGGCTTTTCTAAGGGCAGAGCCAGATAAGGCTGCACCTTATCAAATAAAGAGATGGCACACAAATGATAATGCCCCAGACTCACTGGGAAGGGTCCCACTTCTGGAAACTGAGCTATTTTCTGCATTATTCAATTTTGGAGGCAGCAAAACCTGAGCTCATCATTCATAAGTCTGATTCTGACTCCCCCAATCACCCCAAATTGAAGAGGTTGATCCCACTTGCTGAAGTTGAGCTGTTCTCTGGATTATTCAGTTTTGGAGGCAGCAAAATCCCAATTCCTCATTCACAGGTCTGATCCTGATTCCCCCAATCACCCCAGTTTGAAGAGGTTGATCCCACTGCTGGAAACTGAGCTGTTTTCTGGATTACTCAGTTTTGGAGGCAGCAAAACCTCAGCTCCTCATTCACAGCTCTGATCCTGACTCCTCCAAATCACCCCAAGTCACTCTGGATTCCCATCCCTCAACACTGGAGCTTTGCAATGTGGGAATGGGGCAACAAGCACTAATTTAGGACCTTCTTAGGTGGAGTTCATAATTTTAAATGAGTATTGGCAGAAGGATTGAAGTTGTGTGTACAAAGAACTGTAAAAATGGGTTTCTGAGGAAAGAGCAGGCTGGATGCTTTTGGATGTATAATGAAAGTGGTCCTGGATAATTTCATTTTTTAACAGTGAATGGGTTTTTTTTAATTGAAGGACTTCAGGCAAATGATCAAGTTGGTTGAAAATTATCACTTTGAAAATATCAATTCAAGTCCAACATGACAGTAGGATTCTTCCCAACAAGAACACTGGAAAATGGGAGAGAGATACTGCTGGGACTACTATCTATTCCAAGCCCTGCAGAGTTTTTAGAAGGCCATAATAAAATATGATTGAGTCTCTTTTTATTTTTCTAGAGACACTTTCAATGCCATTTACAAATCCTTTGGCATCCCTGTTGTGCCTTCTCCAAAGGGGTGACACAGATCAGCCTCTCCTGAGCCCCTGCAGCAGGAGTGATGGCCTCTGCTAGAAATTTTCTTTTTCTAAGCAATGCCATCCACTGAAACTTGGGGAAAATTAGGAAAACTTTCAAACAGCTGAGTTGTTTGCAATTATTTTCATTTCCAAGCCAGGCTGTGCCATCCAACCCTCACTGACTCAAAAGGAGAATTCCCTGGAGCAGCTCCTGTTGATGTTTTGAGCAATGCAGCCCCTGGCACCCCCCAAGCTCAGCTCTCTTATGCTCCCCTCCTCTGTATAACAGCACAGGAGATGCTGAAGGTCAAACAAATATTTGAATTTCTTTCCCCCAGGTGTGTTTAAAACGATGTTGCAAAATGCTTGAAGCCATGCAAAGAGATTCACATAAAAGGACACTTGAGTGGAGAGACTCCCACCTCAAACCATCAGCAACCCACCAGGAAAGGGAAGGTACAGCATTACTTGTTCCCAGCCTTTACCCTCTCCTGGCTCTCCTGAGAAGTCTGAGTGGTTTCTACATTTCCAAGGAGTTGGATAACAAGGCACTGATAAAAACCTGCCTGCCTGGGAAACAATGGAGAGGTTGAAACACAAACAGAAAACAGGAGGAGATATTCTTCATTTTGCTGCTGCATTTCCCAAACTCAGTGAAAGGAAGTTCAAATGACCAGAGTTTTAGCTGGTTGCAAGAAAAACCAGCTAAAACCAACTAAAACCAGCTAAATATCATCTATTTCATTTTATTATTTAATTTTCATATTTAACATGAATCTATTTAATTCTCAGAGGACTTTGGGAAGTGCTGAGTGTGGTCTGTGACCGGTGCAATGCTCACTCCTGCAGGACTTTACCCTTTGCAACCATAAAACATGAGAGCAAATCCTTTTTGCTTTAAATGTCAGCTTCAATACTTAGCAAGGGCACGTGTGAGCAGCAGGGAGCAAAAGCCTTGGAGCAGCATTTTCTCCTGGATCTGCTGTTTTTCCAAGCAGGAGGTCACGTCCTCACTAAGCACTTGCTCAACTCTTAAATATTTTCATGTCTGAATCTGACCCAGATGCAAAATATGACAACTCAGCTCCTGCATCCTTATTAAAACAGCTGATTTGGAGCAGTGGGGTTGGTAAAACAGCTTTCAAAGCTGAACTACAGGCAGTGTAGGAAATGACTGGGAAGCTGGAAGTGGGGGAATTTAAGGGCACAGCTGATGTTTCAAAGTGGAGGCTTTCAGTTTTGTGCCAAGCCAGCATCTGCAGGGACTCCCTGGAAATTTCCCTGTGTGTTCCAAGAGTCCCAGCCCCGGCCTGGGCTGCTGCCAGCCCTGCTCCCATTTGGGGCTCCTCAAGGAGTTCTGAGCCATGGGAATTCCATGCTGCCCTCCAAGAGGAATGAGACCACTCCTGCACAGGGGCAGCCTCCAAAGGGGTGAAGGAATAAGGATCCCTGTGTGAGGAATGCACCTTGCTAAGGAAGCATCTTGGGATGGAAATGGACCCAGCTCTGAGGTTTAATCCCAGACTAATGTTGTAATAAGTTAGCCAAGACTGCATTATCTTCATGAAGGAAAAGCCAGATCATTGTTGTGTAGGTTATATTTTATAGGATTATCAGAAGGCTCTGTGTCAAATCTTATTTGTTGATAATACATCCACATTGGCTGGTACATGGTATTTTGCATATCTATCAAACTTCTGTATTTCTGCTTAGTTTACATATTTTCTCTACTGATTCTTATGAGACAGATCTTATTGTTTATACAGATGTACTTATTTTACACCCTAGGAATAGACTGTTGTGTTAACAAGCTCTCATTCCCCAGATTGTTTTTACATGGGAGCTTGCAGACTACTTCGCTGCACTTAGAAGTGACAGGCCAGCTATTAATTCAGCTTAATTTTATGAGGCTTTTCTTTGATAATTTCTCTACCTGTCTGTGACAGACTCAGATCAGGACCTGGAGCTCTGAAGGGCTTGGGGGAGGTATGGCAGAGTTGTTCAACACAGATCATCAACAGCTGAGCAGATTCCAATGGCACACTTTGATGCTCATGGTATCACTCTAATCCCTCGCTCTGTGATCAATAAATGATGTTATTTGATGTTTTCTACAGGGCAACTCAACAATTGTACAGGAAATGACAGGAAACCAAGAGACAGCAAAGACAGGGCTCAAACACATCTCCCTGTGCTGCTTTGCTGAGCAGACAGAGCCAGGAACACCTCACTGCCAGCACTAAAATGAATTTTAAATACAGCCACGGATGAGGGGCTTTTAACTCGCAGCAGAAATTTAATAACAAAAGCCCCATTAAAAACCTCCAGGCAGTTTTACATTAATGTCCAACATAATGGGCCAGATGAGGCTTTCATCTCCTCTTTCAAGGTTTACAGGCACTGAGCTCTCACACATATTCACAATGTCATCTTATCTATATTTCTGATGTTTCATCTTGTTATACGTCTGCAGAAGCTGTGGGATCAGCTAAATCATGACAACTGCCTTTCCTTTCTTTTTTCTTCACTTTTTTTTTTTTTTCAGATGATTTAAAGATTTAGAGCCCAGCACTTCTCAAATCATTTCATGGAGCATTCAGTGAGACACAGAAAATGGAGCAAATGCAACTGAGGGCAAATCAATGTAAGTGGAGCAGAGCACAGCCAGGAAAACCAAGTGCACTGACTAGTGTGGGGTTTGGGATGCCCTAAATCTGCTCCAAGGCCAGGCTGGATGGACTTGGAGCAACCTAGGATCAGTGGAAAGTGTCCTAGCCCATGGAACTGGATGGGCTTTAAGGTCCTTTCCAACCTAAACCATTCTGGCATTCCAAGTTGTCTGGCATTCTCATGTGCTTGTCTCAGGTGCTGCAAACAAGCACGTGAGAAAAAAATAATAATAGTAATAATAGTAATAATAGTAATAGTAATAATAATAGTCATAATAGTAAGAGTAACAAAATAACATAATAATAACATAAATAAACCTCCATTACTCAGTGTTATGGTATATAT